>NC_069789.1:45714097-45786597 GCF_027406575.1 Nycticebus coucang
TTTTTACGAACGCCAGCCTCTTTACTGCTAGAAAAGATTCTTTAGAAAGTTCAGATTCTTTGCACTGATCCTGTTCTTAGTAGACAATACCGTGGAGGCGCTTATTGTAGAGTCCTCTGTGAATTGTTTAATTCTTCATATCCTTCCTTATGAATGAATTGAGAAGTGATCGTCATTGCTTGATAACCTGACAGATTGTTTTGTGTCTGGGTTTCTGAGGCAAAGCAGCACGATGTGCTACTGGCCAAGTCCTTTGTGTGCTGGTAACTCTCACCTGCTCTGAAAAACTGGATTGTAGCTCAGTTTTTATCGTCAAATGCCTCTTTCTCCTAATCCCCTATTTTATGTTGTGTCACAGAATAAATATATTTATTTGTGGAAAAAAAGATGTGGATTACTGGGGGGTGGGGGGAAGAAGGTAAAGGAAAATGATCCTTCCGCATTAGCAAAGAGAATTCCATGTTAGTAAAGAAAAAAAAGATTGATCAATTGATAGAGGTGAAACTGAATCCTGTTGTGGATCTTTAAAACTTCTGCCTGATTGTGGATAAGCAGCTAGGTTTGGGGTGATTTTTTTTCTAATATACATACCTCCAACCAACCAGTTAAAAAAGAATCTTTTGAAAGAAAGAGTAAAAGGAAAGAACAGGGAAGGATGGAAAAAATAAAGAACAATTTATAAAATTCAACATCAATCAGATGCTTTTCTTGCTTGTAAGATCTAATGGTCCTGGAAAAAATAATTATTAGTTTCTAAAAATGGAAATTGGAAAGAATATATTTATGTATGTTCACATACATTATTATCTCTGGGTATTAAGAATGATTTATCTTCTCATTTTTCCTTTTTTATGTTCTCAGTTTTTAAATTTTCTACAATAAATACCAATTCTTTTTGCAAAACATTTTTTAAAAAGCTGATGAGAGAGACAATGCCAGAGCAATTTGGAGTGAGAACAGGGCCCTGGCTTGAGAGAAAAGGTGTGAGTGGCAGGTCAGACACCTCGGGGCAAAGCTTGCAGAAAAGTGAAAGACATCCCTACATAAATTGCAATGATTAACCGAGGAAAAGTCTTCTGGTAACTCCCATAATATTAATTCTTCCTTATGTCTCATATTCTGCCTTTATTTCTTGAATAACCCAAACCAACAAAACCTCTGAGGATAGTGCAAAACAAACGAGGAAACTAAGTAAGAGTGATCAGGAAAAGAAAGGAGCCTAGTTCTATAGCTGAGACATAAAGACAGAGTGAGGCAGGGACCAAGATGTGATGGCTCCCCATGCCCCATTCTCTGGGCATAAACTTGTCCTTCTTTTATAATTATTCTGTATCTCAGAAGTGTTTTCCCCATCTTGAATCAAAAGAAAATAAAGGGGAATTGAAAGTTTACAAGTGAATAAAGGGTTAAAACTCTCTGAATGCAAATCTGAATGGGCTTACCTTCTCCAGGAGTTGCTAGTTACCAGAAAGAGTACTTTAGAGCATCAGTGTGAAGTGCTATAAATCTCTCAAAAAAGAAAAAAAAAAATCTGCAAACCCAAGAAAACGTAGTCCATCTTTCAAGGTTACCTAATGAAATTCAGAGACCTTGGCACAACATCTGATTATCAGAATGCCTTTCCTTTCAATATAAACTGTGTTTTAGAAAAAATTATAAGGGAGAAAAGAGATTAAAAAAGCATTTGTTTTCTTGGGAAAGTAAAGAAAATAATTGTGCATGGGAACCCGTTGGATTTCCAAGGAGTCTGTCGGAAGGCTAATGCTGTTAGGAAAGGGACAGCTTTGTTTTATAGTCCCTGGTGTCTGTTTTTTAGTGTGGAGGGAAGGCAGTTTCCGAGCTGCGCTTGCAAGCCAGGCCGTATATCTGACACGCTGCCCTCTGGGAAAAGCCGCTAGTGGGGGAATTGTTCTGCTGATGCAGTACAGCTTGTAACTTGGAATCCCGTCGGAGAACTTTGTAGTCGCTTGTCAGTCAGTGGGAAGATAAAAGAGGCAGCTTCTCTTCAAGCAATTTGAATTCATTTCCCCGTAATGAGTTAGAGGGTCAGGCAGCAGGAGTTCACCTGCGGATCGCGATCGTGTAAAGCGTTTCTCTTGGTGGGAGAAAACAGTGCTGCGAAGGCAGGGGAATGTCTACCTTGCAGCTGTGGAAGCAGCGTGACGTGGCTTGTCGTTGGTCCGCTTCTGTTTAGAACCACTTACCCTGATCTCAGGGCATGTATTTTTAGAATAAAAAGTCAAGAATGCACAGCCTTATTCCATTAAAAAAATAAAACAGAAAGCATGGGAATTGAAACTCAGTAATGTCAAAAGGAGCAGGTGACGGTATTCCACACGTAAACACTCCGCGAGCACAGCATGGTAATCATAGATATTGTACTATGTTCTTTTTTAGTGCAGTTTATCTTACAGATATAAAAGAAATTAAATGGGTATCACAGTAAGAATTTCTTTTGTTTATGAATAATAATAGCCTTGCCGGACCTCTCCCTGACAGGTTCAGATGTTGTTTTCAAATAGCACAGGAAATATTAGGAATGATGACTGTGGAGAAAGGTTCTGTGTTCAAAGTAAGTGTGAATAGAAAAAGCAGTGAAAATAGAAGAGAAATAGAGAATGTTATTCTCATCCTATTTGTTTGGAAAGCAAATATCCCTTACGCAAAAAATAAGTTACAGTTATTATAACATCACATAAACTTCCAACACCTTTCTATAGGTATAAATATATACAAATATAAACGCAAGAGAAATACCAAAGTGTTTTATCTGGATTGAAGTCATTACTGTATTGTTAGTGGAAATATGAATGACCAATGAGATAAATAAGTATCATTTGAAGTATTTAGTTATAGAATGTGTGCCCATTGAATCTATTGACACTTCTGATTATATATGATGTCATGGCCAATAAAGCTATAGAAATGTGTAATTAGGACATATTCTTCCACGAGAATGGAGTTAAGGATTAATTTATCAAACTTGTTTAAGAACTCATCTGTTCTCAACACTCACACAGCAGCTTATTGAATTTGTGTCTGATATTTAATAGGCTATTTTCTTGACATAATGAACAAGTGCATACTCTGTGCTGTTGCGTTTGTCTGTTGAGGCAGTGACAGAATTTGTAATAGTGGGCTGCACACTGAGGCAGTGTGGCCACGGAGGCGTGTTTTCGTGGCTTAAGTTTATGTTTCAAGCTCTGCATCTTTGTGAAAGAATTCCCCTATTCTAACTCTTTGTGAAAGGAGCTGTTAGAAGTACAATGCCATCAGCAGATCACCTAAATGGTGTATCTTTGGCTTTGGAAAACTTTGCATAGAAGGAGGAAGGACGATTGCCAACTAGAGGCAGCTTTCCCCAGAAGCTCCTGTCCAGAGGGAGAGGTACTGGACAGAAGTGGACTCAGTGAAGCTGAAGGTGGGGAGCTGAGCTAAGAAAGAAAGTAGATGCGTGCACGTCATTTCTGCTGAGCAAGCTGAGGCTCCAAGAAAATAAATCCCAGGTACAAAGCCCATTGCCAAGAGGACAAGAGACCCGTCCCGCAAGTGGGAGGCCACTGTGAGCTCTCTGCAAGCGAGCAGGGAACAGGGGCCCTCTCACTTTACCCTACAGAAGAGAGCTGCTAAACACCGGGGCTTCTTCTCCAGTTAGGTCGCACTGTGAGCCTAGGCATCACCTGGCCTGTCATAAAATCAAACACATGTTTGTCCCTGCAATTCTGAACTCCCAGTCCACTCTCCCCACCATAGCCTGGCAGTTTGAAGATTTGCCCCCTGCAGAGCCCAGAGTGTTTGGAAATTCCTTGAGAGGCCCGGACATTGTGTGGGACACTGGACAGCAGCACAGAAACAGTGGTGAGTGGAATCAGGGGTGCTAGGGAGAGAGAGGGACACCCCCCCACACACCCCCACCCTCCCTCCACCCCCATTCTGACATTGCTGGTAATCTCTTCTGACTCATTGGCTCACCAAAGAGAACCAGGCTCTAGCCCCTCAGGGTTGCCGGTGTGGTATGTGGCGGGGGCAGAGGTGCTGATGCCCTGGTCTGACTTTGGCAGGTGAACCTTCCTGACTCCATTGATCCCTGGTGGGAACCAGGCTCCAGCCTCTCCACTCCTTGGGGAGGGAACTGCCTGTGGTTTCCTACTATTGGACCACTGGAGATCTTTTGAACTCTCCCTGTTGAGGAGTGAGTGTACTGCCCAGGACAGTGCATTCTGATTATAACTGATTTTACTGGTTAGAATCACTACCATCTGATTATAACTCTATCTGGGCTGCCTACACGGGGACTTCTCTGAGGCTGAGCAGCAGTGATTGTCTGGTAGCGGGAAGGACTGATTTTCCTCCAGTTGTCGCTGGTTGGGGGCAGGGTGCCACCGTTGCTTGTATCTCTCCCCAGCAGAGATTTCAGCCTAATACCAGCGCAACTTGTTAGGATTGGGTAGAGGCTGGCTGACTACAAGACAGAGCCGGCTGGCGCTATCTCACCAAGCAGGTCCTCAGAGTCTCCGGCTGCAGCTCTGAAAGGGACTGTTGTGAGGCTGTAGGGGAAAACCCACAATTACCAGCCCCAGCTTATTGGTAAAGGGCTGGTTCACTCCACCTCCTGGGGCCCCCAAACCAATCTTACCCTACCAGTTTAAATTGCCAAATTATGGAAAATACTCATGGGGCAGAACCAGCAGCAGAACTCTGGCAACATGAATAATCAGGATGGGTCAACTCCCCCTACCAGTGACAACGGGGATACAACAGAAGATGCCATTCATAGACAAACGGCTGAATTGTCAGAAATAGAATTCAGAAGATGGATGGCAAATAAAATGAACAGAATGGAGGAAAAGATGGAAATAGAAAACCAAAGAGTAGTTTAAAAGTTGTCTTAAGAAATTAATGAATTCAAAGACAAAGTCACCAAGGATATGGACATGATGAGAAAAGTTATAGCAGAGCTAAGGAAGTGAAAAAGTTACCTGAGGAACTTTGAAATTCAGTAAGCATAATTCAAAAATAAAACAAAACCCCCCTTTTGAAAGAAGTATTTAAAGCATTAAAAATTGTACAAACCATTTTCAAAGCCATACCAGGGCGAATTTGGGGTTTCTTTTCTTTTTTTTCCTCTCATAGAAATTTTTTATTGTAAGTAAAATGCAAGTAATTATTTCTAATAAATATATATTGAATGTCTTCAAACAGAAACACACATAAAATAAGGTTATGTATTGATCAGCTGACAAAAATGCTGTGACCAGAGGTTCACAGGAACATAACATTTCTCCCAGGTGCAATGGTTCAGTATTTGCTAATTCAAGGATGTTCTTGACTACCTTATAGACCTAACTACTGTGAATAACAAGAATTGACTATTCCAGATTACAGATATCATCCACAAGGACCTCCAAGTTAAACCATATGGAAGTACCATATAGTCTTTATCATTTTTTTCAGATTAAACATCTTAATTATAATCCATTTATAAGAGATAATCAGAAGCAAATTCTGATTTGCTGAGACATCAAATGACTACCGTATTATGTGTTCATATTCTGTACATATGTGAATTTTTTTTCACCTGGAAATTGCTCCTCATTGATAACTCTGGTCTAGACTGGATCTGTGTCACCAACTCTAGAGTTATCTAAATCCAGGAAGAGACGAGACATGTCTGTGATTAAAAGGACATTACAGTGGCTCTATAGCAGCAAACCTTTGAAATAGCCTTACTTTGGGGTTTCTTATACATATGTGGTGAAGTTCACATGGAGAAGCCAGATTATGAAGCAGGTACATAACCTTTTGAACCAATAGTTGAATAGCATTGATAGACCCATCTGCTGTTGATTTTTGCAGTTTGTTGCGACAAGACTTCAGTCTTGTTAAATAAATAATATTTGAGTCAGTTTTCAGATATTTTTCGACTGAACACATGTCCATTATGCTTAGGAAGTTCTCAATAGGTAAGTGTCAGCTATGAATGAGAGGGAAGTGGAGGAAGGGATTACATATGAAAATAACAAAAGTATTTAGTCAAAAAAAAAAAAAAAAAACCAAAGTCCTTTTCCAGGCTCTAAGATATATCCTGCATCATGAGATTCTCTTCTCTGATTCCTAAACTTTACCATGTAGAGTTATGATGATAACAAACCTTATGTTTGACCCCTTACAAAGAAATAATAGATGACTCCCAAACCATAGTTCTATACACTAGGAACAGCCCAACTAGAACTAATATTTTCAGACTTTTATATGAAGTCCTCATGATCAATTAGTTATTTACATAATCACTGTAAGATGCAGAATCAAAGAATCTAGTAGACTAGGAAAAAACAATTTTTTATAGTTTCCAGAGAATTTGCATTCTTTATTTACAAATAAGGTTGAAAGTAATTTTTTTCTTTTTTTCTTATTCTATACTTTTGGGGAGATACCAAAGGAAATTTTATACCTGAGGGGCAGAAATCTGAAATTATATCATTAAATTTAAATATTTCATTCATCCCTTCATTTGTTCAGCCAACAAACATGTATCAAGTTTGTTTTATGGAGCAAGAGGGAAATAAGAACTGGTGCCAGGTGTATAGTGGAGAACTTTTCTTTAACCAAGAGTTGAAACATATGTTGCTTTACTTTGCTAAATTTATCAGAGATGGAAATTCCTACGGATGATGGTGCCTGTCTATGGGCTATTGATTCCTTCCATTTATACATGTTTCTCTGAATCATCACTATGGTCACAGTCTTTGTCCTTTCAATATCTTCAATATTTAGAAAATACCCAAGTATCTCACAGACATGATCTCTGTGTTGAAGGGGCTTATGGTTCACGAAGGGAATGGAAATTAAACAGATGATCACATAAATATATGTACTTGCAAACTTTCATAATCATTAGAGTAAAATTACGTATCACTAAGCCGTTGGACATTGGGGAAGTTAATATAAATTAACATTGTGAGGTGATGACAGTTAGGGTAACTATGACAGAGGATTAGGCAACAACACAGAATAAAGAGCAGAGGGTTCTGGAGAGAGGGGCATTTGTGAAGGGTGTAAGGAGGGTAACATTGGTGGGGGTGAGGTGAGTAAATGAAAGAAGACCAGTGTGGCTGGGACAGAGTGAATGAAGAAAAGAATGGCAAAGATAGAACTGGAATGCCAGCAGGAGCCAGTTCGTGCAGAATCCACTTGGCTACTTTAAGGACTTTACCATAGAGTTGTAATATAACCGTCTTAACACAATAACTAAGAAAATGCCAGGAAGGCTATATTAACCAGTGTGATGAAAATGTATCAAACTGTTTATAAAACCAATGTATGGTGCCCCATGATCACATTAATGTACACAGCTATGATTTAATATTAATAAAAAAAGAATTAGCAATATTTTTCAATTGTTACATAGATAATACTTAACTTACAAGCTATAGGCTTAGATTGTAACACTAGATTTTTATTCAGAAATTTTTTTTAAATGATACCAATTATAAATGTGTTATTCCCTTTTCCTATGGAAATACATGGGGTATATTAATGAACGTGTGCATAGATAATGTATTTGAGATCTTCCCATAAACCCAGCTTGTGTCCCTATTTGCACATTTAGCCTTATGTCATGAATATGTCTCATATCACACAAAATCATTCTCAATAGGTATGTAAACCATATGGATGTGTCAAAATGTATTTGCATTCCCTTATTGTTGGATATTTTAAGTGTATCATTTTCATTGTTAGAATATTGTTAACACATACTTCTTCAGATTGCCTCAATATGTATAGCTAAAAAGGAGTTGCAAAATTAAAGGTTGGGGATTTTTTTAAGACACTTGGTATGCCTCGACAAAAATGCTTTCAAGAGGGCGGCGCCTGTGGCTCAGTGAGCAGGGCGCCGGCCCCATATGCCGAGGGTGGTGGGTTCAAACCCAGCCCTGGCCAAACTGCAACAGAAAAATAGCCGGGCGTTGTGGCGGGCGCCTGTAGTCCCAGCTGCTCGGGAGGCTGAGGCAAGAGAATCGCGTAAGCCCAAGAGTTAGAGGTTGCTGTGAGCTGTGTGACGCCACGGCACTCTACCCGAGGGCGGTACAGTGAGACTCTGTCTCTACAAAAAAAAAAAAAAAAATGCTTTCAAGAAAGATCGTATCAATTCACATGACTCCTAACAGTGTATAGATAGGTTCATCTGCCTGTAACTGTGCTAATTGGATAGGTAAAAATGGTAGGTTACTTTAATTTGCATTTCTTTTATCTTTAGTGAGATCAAACATTTTCCGTGTGTTTTTCCCGTTTGTTTGTCTGTCTTTGATTTTTGTCTGCTCACACATTTTGCCCAGAACATTTTAGAGGTTTGAAAAGTTGTTTTGATGTTTATGGCAGCTTAAATATTATGGATAGTAATTATAAGTAATTACAATTTCAAATATTGCATTCAGTTTATCTTTTGAGTTTATTTATGAGGTTTATGATGTAGTGTATTGGGTTTTTGATAATAAAATCTTTGCTTGTTTATTTTTTATAAAAAATTTTCTCCATCCATAGTTGAAACATATATTACTTTATTTTGTTAAGTTTATGAGAAATTTAAATGTATATGCAAGATGGTACCTGTTTCTGGGCTATTTATTCCTTCTCTTTATAGCTGCTTCTCTAAAAAATTCCTTTGTATCTTAAGGGTAGAGTTGCTATTTTCCCCCTCCAGCTTATTATTCATTTTTGTTAAAAGGTCTTGGTTCTTCTCACATGTATTTTCTTCCAGTTGAACATTAGATTGAGTTCAAAAAATGCATTTATATTTTAATGGATGCTTCTTATAAATTATTTCTTGGAATATTTACATCTTCAAATATTTTTCAGCTAAAAATGTTCTATGATTCCACATATTGAAACATTTTATGTCTTGCAGCAAAGTTTTGTTTTTCCTTCATAGAGACCTCATACTTCTTATTAGGGTTATATCTAGATATTTTACTTTTGTGATTGTGATTGTGTTCATTTATTTTTATTGTAATATTAAAAGAATGATTGGTATTGTATCTGTGTTTTGAAACATGCCATTTTGATCAACAGTTTCTTTCAATATTCACAAATCTCTGGGTTAGTAATTTCTCTACCTCCATGAAGATACAGAGGTCCCTATACTAAAACAGCGTGAGTCCAACCCACTCAGTTATGTGAACTTAGCTGTATACAAAACATTAACAAACAGAAAGGACACTTTCGCTTAGAACAAAAAGAGCTCTAATTCAAGTTCCATGTCACAAATCTAGCCCACACAATATGATTATTTTAAGTAATACACAACCAAACTACTTGACTAATTACTTGTTACCAGTAATTTCAGATTATTAAAATAAAATAAATTTGTGAAGTAAATATTAAGAGATTTAAAATATTCACATCCATTGAGAAATCCAGAAATTCTTCCTGGAAGTTTTAGAAAGAAATAATTAGAAATATTTATAAATTATGTTCCTGACAGAATTTATTTGTATAATAAAAATCAAGGTAATAGGTGTTGGAAAATATCCAACTATATAGATTGAAGACAGTGGTAAATCCATTAAAAAGCATATGCAGATTTATATTAATTAATAAGGAAATGTATTTATATGAAAGCTACAAAACAGTGATCTTAATAAAATTCTATAATTGCAAAATATGATAGTAGGTTTTATAGAGATATGAATATATATATGCATATCTTTGACTAAAAGCCATCAAAATATTAATGAGATAACAATAATTAACCTTAATATTTCAGGTAATTTTGGCTTTTCTCTTCATAGTTTCTGATACAGTCTTAAATTTACAATAAACATTTCTTTGATAATCTGACAAACAAGGAATGTTTTGAAACCAAAAGATAAAAAGGGAGGAAGGGGCTTTGTGGCATGTTTCATCTTATAGCAAAACTGTTGGAAGATTTTAGAAAATGACACATCTTTGAACCTCAAAATTTCTTAAGAACTCAGTTACAAAACTTGAATTCATTATGTAAGGAATGTTAAAAATCTTTTGCCTCAGTTTCTATCAAAAACCCACCTGATTTCAATTACTGTTTAATGTCATCTTGCTCTGACTTCAATCCATTCAACTTAAAGTGGTTCACTTTCACTTTTCTCTAATAATTTACACCTTTATGATAATAGAGTTTCTTATTATCTTTTTGATTTGTGCCCTGGTTCCTGTTCAATGATTTACTCTGTACAGCATGCAGGCCAATGTTACCATACTAGAAAAATTATTATGCTATAATAATTATGATACCGTCAAACTGAATTAAATTATGTTTCATTGTAAATAGTAAAATGTATTAATTTTTTTAAAAGCCTTTTTATGCCAGTGAGGATAAATAAAGTTACCTTTACATACTTTCATTAAACACGGTGATAGTACACGCCAAATTGACAGAACAAATCAACTTATAATACTCCCTTTCAAGAAGTTCTGAAATCAGCTTTCTTAGGACTATAAATTAAATGCATCATGTTAAATAGAATGTGTACGTTCTGTGAATAAAAGTTTCACCTCCATCTGTATGAGAATTATGTAGGCAGATCTTGGAACAATGAGGTTATCTTCCATTGGTTTAAGATGATGATGAACCTACATTTTAAATGTACATTCTAAGTTTCTGTTTAGCACATCAGAATAGTACTATTCAATATAAATATATAGTGTGAAAATATATGTGATTTTGAATTGTTTAGTATGAAAATTAACAAGCATAAAATGAAACAATAGAATTTAATTTTGTGGTATGTCTTGTTCAGTTCAACATATCCTAAACACCATCATTTCCCCATGTAATTAAAGTTAATAATGAGATAGTACATTATTTTTTATACGAAGTATATGTTAGGACTCTCCAATTCAGATGATATTTTTTAACCTGCATTTAGATTTCACAAAGTTTTCAGCCGAGAAAGTATATACACATACCAAGTTGTTCCAAATATATTTAAAAGTTTTCTAATCAATTATAAGTCTTTAAATGTATTAAAATTAAATAAAATTGGAAATTCAGTTCCTCAGCCATACTAGTCATATTTCAAGTCCTCAATAGCCTTATGTGAATACTGGCTATTTTATTGGACATGGAAGGGTTAGAACACATGTATAAGACGTTAACTCAGTGGAAAAGGTTAAAGTTAAATCACTGACAAGCTATTGGGAGTGTTTTATCTCCTGGATCTCAAGGAACATGGTTTGATTTTTATGTTCATTGAATCAACTGGTTGGCAGTTTGGCTCAACTGAGAAAATTAGACAGTTGCTTTGGTTTTATACTTTTTTTCTAGGTCCCCTAATTTTGTTTCAGGCAAATATTTTTGCCAAATTATGTTGAAAGCACTCTTTTTCCTGAAAATCTCTGCTATCCTTGGAGTAGCCATCAATTTAGTCATATGCTAACTTTGGAGTAGAATAAAGAACACCTATATTAAGAGAAAAAAATTGAATTTAATTAATGTGCCACCATATTTTGTTCTTGCTTCCCAAGTGTTCCATTAGTCATATAAATAAGGATCATATATATTTACTGAGTGATTCCATAATACTTTATATTACAGGCCCATCATTTGTGATGACACATTGAAGTTGGCCCAAGAAAGCTAAAAGTATGTCACGCGTCAAATCACACCTTCCATCAGGTTTAGAGCAGCATTTCTCCCCTCACATCACAACTTACCTGGGACAGTACTTGGCAGTATCGGCATTTCTGATATGACTTCTTTCGGCCAGCTCAGCATTCTTATAAAATAAATAGTTTTCTCACTCTGTGATTGAAAGGGTTAAACAGTACCAATACATTACACTCACAAAAGGATTTATTTTGTTCTCATGAATCAGTTTTATTCCACGTTTTTATTATTCCCTTGGGTGAGCTACTCCAATTGAAATCAATACAAGTGCAAGTGATACAATCAATCTAGGTATTTGATTATGGATTGGAGATTCCCAGGTCTTCTTTTTAGCCAATTTCTTTCTGATCATCTCCCCAAAGAACGGAATATTCTTATTGGCAACCATGAACTAACCTAGTTGCAAACATATTTAAGAAGTAGATAATAATTTCATTTGTATACTGTTGATGGAAGCCCAAAAGGTAAGCAAAGATTAAAAGTAAAGACTTAAAATATGTTACTATATTTTTCTCAAAAACTGTTTAAATTTCTCAATGTTTTTCTTAAAATGAGCTCAAGTTTTAAAATAACTTTATTCTTTCTTTATAAAAAAGGGCTATTAATACAATTGGTGGCAATAAACTGAACTCTTAGGGTACTATTAGTTAAGTGATTATTTCTAATAACAAAGATGTTATCTATTTTTATACATTTATTTTAAAGTTGATCCACATTAAATCTTACCTGTCTAGGAACAATAATAAAACAGTTAAGGTGAATAAAATGCCTTTGAAGGGATTCAAGCTGGTTCTTTTCATTCCTATAATTATCCAGGCTGGAAAGCCACCATCTGGGGGATTTAAAAGAGAAAAACAGTTCAACTTTAAATTGGAAAAATTGATTAAGTTGTTGCTCAAGAGGCCAACATTTATATATCAAACTCTCTTTGATTTACAAACAAATGTATTATCTTATGATCCTTTACATATTGAATGCTTATTTGGGGACTCATGGTACCAAATTACAGTTCTCTCGCTTCTGACTCAGCCACCTGTTCTTGGTTCTTAAGCCAATTTTTTGGCATAGGCACAATCAAACCATTTAGTAATTTGTTTCCTTATACTTAGCATAAGGCAACATTTGATGCACTTATCTGGTTATTTTGTTAAAATGAATTCCAAGATAATATTAACACTGTATTTGCTAATTTTAGCAATTATTTTAGTCTTATTTTGCCCCAGCAGTATTGGCTGTGGGAAAGGCATCTTTCTTTGGGGGGCACATTATCTACTTCTGTCTTTTCTCTGGAAGGTACATACTTTGAAAGTTGAAAAATGGAGACTTTACATCCTTCGTATTAACCTGGATGGAAGTGGAAGACATTATTCTTAGTAAAGCATCACAAGAATGGAGAAGCATGAATCCTATGTACTTAATTTTGATATGAGGACAATTAATGACCATTAAGGTTATGGGGGGGGGGAAGCAGAAAGAGGCATGGAGGGAGGGGGGTGGGGCCTTGGTGTGTGTCACACTTTATTGGGGCAAGACATGATTGCAAGAGGGACTTTACCTAACAATTGCAATCAGTGTAACTGGCTTATTGTACCCTCAATGAATCCCCAACAATAAAAAAAAAAAAAGGCAAAAAAAAAAAAAAGTCTTTCAGAAGCAGGTGAAAGACTTCTTCATCCAAGAAGTCATTAATTACGCTTTAGTTACTCTTATTAAGCCTTTTGAACAACAGCTATCAATGCACTTAGATTTCCATTGGCAGACTTCAGAGAAATGTGGAATTAGGGCACTATCTGTCCCATATTTTCGTTCTGCTTCTCTCCTTCCCAGTAATTTGCATTTATAAATGCTGAATAATGAAAGACACTCAAAGCACTTAGGAGGGTATAGCGCAGCAATGTATTACAGGGCCAGAGGAACAAAAAGACCTTTCCACATGGCGTGTTCTACTCTTCAAAAAAAGAGTTTATTGAGATAATTAATCTAGAAATTGGGAACAGCTCGCTTTAGTTTGGAAGGCAGAACGTTTTGAAGAGGTGGGCTCTCTAATTGTTTAATTCAGAGGCTGGCAAACTTTTTCTGAATAGGAAAAGAAAGTAAATATTTTAGACTTCGAAGGCAATATAATCTCTGCCGTAACTACTCAGTTCTGCAGATGCATCATGACAACACCTAGAAGTGTAAGTGTCTTTATTCTAATAAAACTTCATTTTTAAAAGCAGGGGGCTAATTTAGCCCTTACAGGCTGTAGTTTGTGGACCCTTGGTTGTATTGTAATTTGTTTATAAACTAAAATATAATGTTATGTGCTTTCCTTTGGTATTTTTATTCTCTCAACAATTCAAAAATTATGAATGCTAATTTAAAAATTCGTTTAGTACAGAAAACAACATTCAATAAAATCCCAATACCTGTTATGCGAATAAGGGGTGGGCATTATTATAGGCCCTTCTCAATTTGTAGGTGGTTTCTGGGTAGAAAACAACGGAAACAAATTTACTCATCCTCTTCCATCTCACGGGGAATAGATACCATTTTTTCCTGAAGTGCATAGAAATGGGGTTTTCCTTTGTTGCCCAGGCTGGAGAACAGTGGCTATAAACAGGTGTGATCATGGCCACCACAGCCTTGAACTTCTGTCTCAGCTTCCTGAGTAGAACTATAGGCACACACCATGACACGTGGATACTTTTTATTTTTATGTTAAGAATGTTTTTACAGACAAGGGTTATGTTGCCCACGCAGTCCTCCCACAGCAGCCTTGGTTATCTTGTCTTTCTGTGTTAGAATCCTCTTTCCTTCTGGCTACAGGTGGACATATTTAGTATGTTGTTTCTTCCTTCAAATTCATCTTGCTTACGCCTTGTGGGGCTGCCCTGTCTAGACTTTGCTTTGGTTCTCAACTTGGTTTACTTCTTTTCCTTTCTGGTGCTAGTCAGTCTTTTCTCGATCTAAACCTTGGGGACTGGACTGGGTGTTTCTATTAACGTACTCACCTGTCACCTACTGGGGATGGGAGTGATGTGGAGGGGTGTGGCATAATGCAGAATTCTGGGGAATCTAGTTTTTTGTCTCTACTGAGAACTGATCACATGTCCCTTGTAGCAGCGCCTGCTGCATACATCTCCCACTCCTGTGAACATTGGCTTCTTCCCACAACTAAGCACAAGGGTTAGTGCACAGCCAGCTCTAACTTCCCTGCTACCTCTACAAGCTGTTCTTGGTTCATTTGTCTTCAGTTCAGACAAAATTTACCTTCCCCTGAGAACAGAGTTAGAAACTGTGCTATACTGAGTAAGAATTTACCACGTGTTTCTTTTGCTTTAAAGTTTCAAAAATAATTTCATTAATGTGTTCCTTTGCCATTATACATTTGAACTTGGAGAATTTTTAGCTAAAATTGATGATCTTATTTTCCTGTTTTGTTTCCATTTTGTATTTTTGGGATAGTGATTCTGGGGTGCTACCTAATCTCAAAACTTTTGTAAGTCCACAATATTCTACATATCTTCCCAGCTAGGTGATGCAGGCCCACAGTTGAGAGACTGTAACACGTGGACTGTGAGATGATGTCCATTTATCTCCACTGCCCAGAATTCATGGCTTCGTCATCTCCTTGCCTTGAATGTAGTCACAATCTGTGCCTTGCTTCTAATTCACAGATTAGAAGGGAACAGGATGTCACATCTGCGTGGTAATGTCGCATACAATTGTAACTCATCTTGACAGAATACTCTCTCCTCTTGATTCAGGTAGTAGCCATGTTGGGGAGCTCACATGGGGAGAAATGAGGGTGACCTGCCACCAATGCGCAGGCGTCAATCGAGGGCAACCACCAGCTAGTAGCCAGGAAGAAACTGAGTCCCTTAGTCCCCATAACCTTCCAACAACTACCAGAGCTTGAAAAAGATCTTCCAGGAGTCTTGAGATGGGACTTCAGTCCTGACCAACACCTTGATCCCAGTCTTTTGAGACTACAGTAACAACTTACTGAGTGATTGTCACAAATAACGCAGGTAGAAGTCACCAGAAAACGTGACGTAATTCTCACTCAATCAGTGTGCTCTTGAAATGGGAACTGTCTCAAGCAACTAGAGCTTAGTCATAAAACAGGACAGTTTGAACATTTCATTAAACAAAGAATAGCTAATAGGCTCTGTACTGGGATCACTAACGGTTGCCACGTTGCCCCCTTGATCAGCAGCAGTAAAGCACTAGAGGCTCAGAGTGTTTGGCATGTTTAGTAAACCTCTTCTAGAACTCTGGAAGGAAACATTTTTGGGGTAATAAAGTCGTCATGTTTATGTCCAGTGTTTTATGCAGAAGCTGAAGACCATTTTCTGTGGAAGCGCATTTGTCCAAATAGCTCCTACGTGGTGGAGATGATGGCAATAGTTTGTTCAGTGGGGAAAATAACAGTCTGCCTAAATGTGGAAAAAAATAAGTCAAAGTAGAAATAAAACCTCACATTTCAGAGTACAACATGATTAATAAAAATAGACCACACTTCTGTAATTTACCATAGTCATGGTAAATCTCTGAATCCACTATGCATATTAAACTATAATGACCTGGGCGGCGCCTGTGGCTCAGTCAGTAGGGCGCCGGCCCCATATACCGAGGGTGGTGGGTTCAAACCCGGCCCCGGCCAAACTGCAACCAAAAAATAGCCGGGCGTTGTGGCGGGCGCCTGTAGTCCCAGCTACTCGGGAGGCTGAGGCAGGAGAATCGCTTAAGCCCAGGAGCTGGAGGTTGCTGTGAGCTGTGTGAGGCCACGGCACTCTACCAAGGGCCATAAAGTGAGACTCTGTCTCTACAAAAAAAAAAAAAAAAACTATAATGACCTTTATATATGAAAGTGTGTAGTGAACTATATGTGTAACATGGATTATATATGTGGCCATCTATATGTCCATAAGCATGTCTTTTTTATAGACATTTTTTGATAGCAGTTTTAGGTCTACAGCAATATTGAGCAGAAGGTACAGAGGGTCTGCTTATTCCCCCTGCCCTCTAATTCCTGTCTGATATTAATAAAATGAGATTCATTTAGAACAATTCTGTAGCTCATAGAGCTACCTTGATGAAAAAATAAACATGCTTCAGAAAACTTTAAATAATGATTAATAATAGGTAATTGCACAACATTAGGCATACTCTTGCACACACATTAAAAAAAATCAAAACAAAAACCTCGTAAAGAACAAATGAACATAAATACATTCAGAAAAGGAATCAGACAGTTGCTACATCAAAATATTAAGTGATAATAATAAAATAATAATGCAAAGAAAGTAACATTCACATTGTCAAATAAGAGTAGTTTTTGTTTCTAGTCCTTATCTTAAACATTGTTATTGTTACTAAATTTTAAGTCTTTTTAATTTTGTGAAGGCAAAAAAATGGAAACCTAATAAACACATGTATATGTAATAATAAAAAATAAATAAATAAAATCAAAACAGAAGAAAACAAAAATCTTGAATATCCATAGTGCTGTTCTAACTTCTGAATGATCACACTTAAGGCAAATGTTTCTGAATTGTATTTTGGTAAGTTGACAAAATGCTCTCTGTATTCTCTGAACTACAATTGTCATGCTACCAGAATGACAATTTAAAGAATCAGAGTAGTACAGCTTTTATTAGCTGACAATAAAAATCACTCTTATAGAAACTACAGTAGTGGTAGGAAACAGGATGTGTTAATGCAGCACTGTTGTCTCAGAGGCCTGAGTAGGTCACAGGCTACTTATTTCTTTCTATTTCAAAATGTTCTGTGGAAAAGATAGTTTTGTCTCTAGACATCTGTTAATATTTTCTACATCTGTAAATATTTTCTACACTGTTAAAAACTTAAGACCAGGAATAGTTCCCTTTGACCATATGTTAATTACAGAATAAACCCATACTCAGCATCCTTCAGATCCCCAAAATGAAATCTTTTAGTATGATGGAATTTGAAAGACACACTTACTTTGGGGGTAAACTAATTTAATATATTTAGAAAGAATAAATAAAACTAGTTTAAATATAAATAAGGACTATCTGGTGTGACCTAGAATTCTGAACTCACATTAAAGGGCTGATTTGCCACTTTGGCCTGGTCACAATTCCATCTTGATTTGGGGATTGGCAGAAATCTGTGTCAGTGACGTAGAGCTGGACAACATCTAAAAGTGAAACCTCGGTGTGGGAAAAATACGGCATTTTCTTTTCCCAGCAAGAAGTAGAGAAATTAGTTAACACTTTTTCTACCTTAAGTTGTAATTGGATTCAGAAAAAGGCTAACTTAAAGCAGGACCAGGTCTGACATATAAAATCCTCACAAGGTAACAAGAATCAATTTGGTTTGTTCACTGTCATTTCTCATTATAATCTTTGTCATGAGAATGGATTCATGTTGTGCCATTTTCTGTTCTTGTTACAATCTTTGTCACATGAATAAGATATCAGGATGTTAACGCCTGGCATGCAGGATTGCGTGTGTGATGATACTGTACAGGGCTAGGCTGACCTTTGCAATATTACGTATTCTGATTGGTTGTTCATTTCCCCTCTTTCCTACAAGTTAATAAGGCTGTAAAAAAAGAGAACTGAAATGGCCAGCCAGTCAAATTATAGAATATTGAAAAGGTCAGAGCAGTACAGCACAGAGGAAAAAAAGATTATGGAATATATGGTGCATTAAAATTCTTGTGCCAGTGATTATAACAGGAATGGGAAAAGATACCCATTTATGTTATTTCAATCTAGAGAACCCCATAGGATGGTATCCCCGTGACAGCAATCATTTACGCATCCCTGAATCGTATGTGAAAATATCACAGTGTTTTTCTTCTATTTACATAAAAAAATCCTACTATTCAACAGATAATAACAGTAAGATTTTCATCTTAGAAGACAGGCATTAATGTAGTTGACCTTTTGGTAGGAATTTATATTTGAAGCTGAAGAAAAGGTTCGTTACAAGTAAAATCTATTGTTCACATGAGGCATAGTTGAGCTATTTCTTCATTTAACTTTTTTTTTTCTTCAAAATACAATAGAAGATTAGGGCCAAATTAATTAACCTCCGTCAAGACCCTTTAGAATGTGGAATATTCTGAAAGAGCAGTTAGGAGTTTGTTTACAAAATTTTACATCATCTCTATAAAACTTGTTTTGCTCTTGTGATACGTGATAATGGCCCATACCCAAAGACGCTTTCCTTCTCTTGCGACCTCAGTGGACAGATAGAACAAGAAACATGGTTAATACTTAAATCAGAAATTCTGAAATTATTCATTAGTCATTTCTAAAACTTTTTACCCACATTTTAGCATTTCTTAGAGAACAATGGTATAGACTAGGTTTTACAGTCTGTAAAGGAATCTGTCTGAAACATTATATTTCTACTTGCTGTAGATGGATTATTTCAGTAATAGAGTAAACATTTTATAGTCCAAAGCTGGAGGCTAAAGGCATCATTAATAAGGATGCCAAATGTGATCTAGTTACTTTGAGAAGCAGAAGAAATTAATTTTGCTCAGACCAGCCTGAATATGGATCAAATAACTTTAAAATCTGTAGTTTTCAAATTTTAGCATGTGAAAAAGAATCACCCTGAGACCTCTCATTTAGGAGGTCCGGGGTGAAACTCATTTATATGGATGTTTATGAAGTACCCCCAGGTGATTTTGTTGTAGGTGAACCCTGGGACCCTGGAATAGATAGCCCATTCTGCAAAAAACTTATGGCAAGCTCCAGTTAAAGCTCTAATGGCTCAGAGCAAGCCACACATAGAACGGAAGACAGAGACTCAACTAAAGATCTTGGTGCTTGGGGCAGGGGAGGGTAAGGAGTGGGAAGTTGTGTTTCCAGAACACAGAAGCTTAAAAGGACCTGCACCTTCTCTTTATACTTACAAATAGGGTCAGATGTGAGGCCGACCAGAGAGGAATGGTCACCTGTGATAGGAAATGTTTATCAGTGTAGCATTTTAGAGCTTGATTTTTGAGGCTGAACCAATGGGGCTGTATTTTCCAGCTCAATGAAAACAGCCAAGAGTGGTAAAGCACAGGGGGCCCAAGAGGGGGAATCTGAGTGACTTGCATTCTAAGAATTTTTCCCCCATATGCAAGAGCCCAAATTGGTAAAGTTCAAATGAAGAAAGGAAAGAGTTCTCCAAACATCTTTCCAAAAGGAATGTATTTGGAGAACACTTAGAGATCTAAAAATAGACCTGCCATTCAATCCTGTAATTCCTCTACTAGGCATATACCCCGAAGACCAAAAATCACATCATAACAAAGATATTTGTACCAGAATGTTTATTGCAGCCCAATTCATAATTGCTAAGTCATGGAAAAAGCCCCAGTGCCCATCGATCCACGAATGGATTAATAAATTGTGATATATGTACACCATGGAATATTATGCAGCCTTAAAGAAAGATGGAGACTTTACCTCTTTCATGTTTACATGGATGGAGCTGGAACATACTCTTCTTAGTAAAGTATCTCAAGAATGGAAGAAAAAGTATCCAATGTACTCAGCCCTACTATGAAACTAATTTATGGCTTTCACATGAAAGCTATAACCCAGTTATAACCTAAGAATAGGGGGAAGGGGGAAAGGGAGGGGAGGGAGGGGGAAGGTGGGCAGAGGGAGGGTGATTGGTGGGATTACACCTGCGGTGCATCTTACAAGGGTATATGTGAAACTTAGCAAATGTAGAATGTAAATGTCTTAACACAATAACTAAGAAAGTGCCAGGAAGGCTATGTTAACAAGTGTGATGAAAATGTGTCAAACAGTCTGTAAAACCAGTTTATGGTGCCCCATGATTGCATTATTGTACACAGCTATGATTTAATAAAAAAAAAATAAAAATAAAAATAAAATGAAGAAAGGAAAGAGAGAGAATGAAGTAGAGGAAGGGATGAAATCTGTGGATCCTGCTCTGGTTTTTGAATCTGGAGATTTTTGAGCTTCGTTGAGAGCTGAAATCCTGTCAATTGCTTTCGGTCAGTGAATTGAACTGTACGTTAGCAGGGGTGAGGGAGCATTAGACTCACTCAGCTGTGGGGTTCCTGGAGATGTGCAAGATCTTTTCGGAGCTGAGCAAAATGGTTATGTAATTGCATACTTCTCATAATTATTGAGTAATTATGTACTTCTTATAATTACTGAGTAATCATTGTTCTATAACTAGAACTTAATGCTACAACTAATTGTATAATTACTGTCTATTAATGTTGTTATCTGGGAAACTTAGGGTAAAGTGGTACTTAATATATATTTCCCCTACCATGCCATTTACCAAGCTAGCAATACTGTTTGTTTTACAACTCAAAATTGTCTTTAAAAACAAATAAACAAAATGCAAGGAAGAAAAGGACTTCACCAATATTGTAATCATAGATGTTAACCCATTGATCTTAAATTTGCACCTGGCTGGAAATGTGCAAAATTGTGTTCTCATGGCTTAATTTCAGATTTTTCATTGTTGTTTTGCAAATTTCAATCTTTTATAAGATGAGAAAAATTATGCTGATTCAGAGTTGATTGAGCATCTGCTTGGGTCTTTGTAAGACAAGCTGACCTTTTTAAAATTTTACAACTGGACAGTTGTTTTGGCTATCTCTGAAAATGCTTCCACGGAGCTAGATATCATGAGAAATTGAGGAGATATTCTGATGCTGATAGTGTAATGATTCTTAGGCAATCGGTAAGAGGGACTCATATTTTATCTTCCCCAGATTTCTTGAGTGCAGGAACTGTCTTATGCATCTGGGGCATGTTCTTATCAGGCCTTATCAAAGTCTTCTCCTTGCATACAGTTGAAACTCAATTATCTTCAGTCAAATAAAGTTGACTAGTTGTAAAGAACTTATGAAAATTAAAATGGCAGGATTTGAGAATATCGTTTTATTGCATCATGAGATTATCACAGGATGCTATGAAGGTTTCAAAACTTCTAACCAATATGTGTTATAGTCAGTGTGCAATGAGATGGAATTTAGAACAATAAGAAAAAAGTATATATTACACATATATGAGAGTGCTTTATCTATTTCCATTTTAAGACCTTGAATTCCTTTTTTAAGCTCTGAATATGTCTTTGGCTTTACTGAAAATAAATAGATATTATTATTCTCTTGTTTTAGCCCACAAATACCATTTATTCCCTTTGAAATAAAGTATTCCCTTGGATGTAGCAATTTCAAGTCCAAAGTAACAAATTAGTGTATGACACTATGGATTTCTTCTGTTTATGACATGTGTGTTAAAATTGTCAGTATCTTTTAGAAACATTGCGTATTTTTAAAACCATTCTTGTGCCAGTGATTATAACAGGAATCACTGTTTGCAACTAAGTATCAGCCCCTCTTTTGCATTATTTGATCTTCACTGATTTCAGTTTGGATTATAATCCGATGGGACAATGACATGGTGGTAGAAGTTGAGATTACTGTTACTTTGTTAATTGAAAAACCTTTCATTTTGATTAATAATGCATTGTTAGGTTGAGAGGGATAGAGAATTTAATAGGTAGGTACTTGCTACTGAGAAAATGAAATACAGGATACATAATTCTTATTATTTATTTATTTTTTTTGTAGAGACAGAGTCTCACTGTACCGCCCTCGGGTAGAGTGCCGTGGCGTCACACCGCTCACAGCAACCTCTTAACTCTTGGGCTTACGCGATTCTCTTGCCTCAGCCTCCCGAGCAGCTGGGACCACAGGCGCCCACCACAACGCCCGGCTATTTTTTGGTTGCAGTTTGGCCGGGGCTGGGTTTGAACCCGCCACCCTCGGCATATGGGGCTGGCGCCCTACTCGCTGAGCCACAGGCGCCGCCCAGGATACATAATTCTTAATCACTGGCTAGTCCTAAATGTGTAGAATGCCTCAGTTGTATGAATTACAACAAAAACCGCAACATCATTGCTGGCTGCTGTGTGTGAACAACCATAGCAGTTGCTGGGTATGATAAAGAAATGATCTCACTTAACTTTTACTATAGCCCTCCAATGGAAGTACTATATCATTCCAAGTTTATGTATGAGCTAGAGATTGAGAAATATTAACAAATTTAGCAAAGAGTACATTACTAACGAATGCAAAGACTAGTTCAAATGCAGGACTCTGACCACCAAATTTATGTTTTTTCTTTTTCCTTTGTTATTAAGCTTTGTTAAAATATAATATTATTGTAAACATTCCAGTCATTAAATTTTGTTTACTATATCATCCAAGGTCACTTTTAGTATGTAGCCATCTTTTATTTTTTTAAAACATTTAATCAATAAAGATTATATCAGTATCTGGGAATCTTGCAAATATGCTTGTTTTTCCCCTTATAGTTCAATATCTTGTGCTTTTTAAATCATTTACCTATAGTTATAGAATTTGGTGTAGGCAAGATTAAACATATATGTAATAAAAAAGTGTTTTGGCAAAGGAAGAAGGCCATTCGAAGTAAATATTGTCATTCTTAATGGTTCTTTGTGTTTTAGGAGTTATAAAATTTCTAAAATCAACTAAAATTAAGCAATATTTTAATAAAATGCCCCTTGCAAACATTTTAGTAATACATCTAATATAGACAGTGAAAGAAGTGTTACAGTTTTCAGTTGTAACCCTTTTCTTCTTTAACCCTAATTCTGACTCTTCTTAATCAGGACTGTAACCCAGTGGTATAGGAGAGAGAGATAAGACATTGATACCGGCAGTGGTCATTTCCCATATCTTAGACAAGCTGAGATTTGAGAGTGTGTTTCCTAAAGCTTTGGAAAGATGGTGATGGTGGGATCTGGGTTAGTATATATTAAAGGTACTTAACAAAACCAAACCAAACAGGTAATTTCTGAATTTTCCCATAAAGCTTAAAACATAGATCAGATTAAAGTGGGCATATATTACCTCTCATCTCTGGTTGCTTTTCTGAATATTCTGACCAATTCTTATTTAAAGTGACATCAGATAGAAATCAGTCAACCCATCTCTCAAGCAAAATGAGGAGAAAATACTTCACTTGATGACATGTAATATGTCTGACACATCCTTAAGTATACTCTTTATATCCAGAACCATTGTATTTGAGAGGAAAAAATTGTTAGTTTTTGCCTGTCTGTACATAAAAGAAAATTCATAGATTAAAAAAAAAACTCAAAGAAGTTTGAACAACTCATCAAGTGATCAATTTACCTCTGTGCAGTATTTTTACTTATATGGGTGATACTTATGATTTGGCTTCACGTTACAGGTATCTTAGAGTATCACTCAAGTTACTTTGATTGCTCTGATGAATGAATTGAAGATGTTAACCCAGTTAACCTTCTGTTCCCATGGTAACAAGATAAAAGAATGCCCATTGATGAAAGCACATGTAATGCTTCTTAGAGTGGTAATCTTCATCCTTCTATAACATTTAAGAAGCCAAGAAGATATTCAAATACTAGCAGAGAAGAACCCTTAAATATATACTAATTTTAGTAATTTTTTTAACCAGCAGGTAATAACTACACCCTTCTGAATGGCACAAAAATCATGCACAGCAGTGAAGAGACCAACCTTTGGGTGCTCATCGATGGATTGGTTCCTTTTACTAACTACACTGTACAAGTGAATGTTTCAAATAGCCAAGGCAGCTTGATAAGTGACCCTGTAATGATTGCAATGCCTCCAGGAGGTAAGTCTATGAAAAGCGTTGCCTATCAAATTTTATATAAATGCCCTCAAACAAAATCTCCATTGAATACCTTTATTGTTGGAATTAATTTTTTAGAACTTAGAGGCTTAATTGTATTTCTGGTTCTTTTGGTGGTTGTTTTGTTTTACTCAGACTCTTTTCTTGATATTCTTTTATTGTTTTTTGAGACTATTTCTACCTTGCTCAGTGCGTGTGTGCACATATATGTACTGTATACACACACGTAACACATATATGTACTTTAGCACACACATGTAACATCTATATGTACAGTGTGCACACACGTGACATGTATGTGTACTGTGCACACACATATAACATGTATATGTACTGTTCCCACATACATGTAATGTGTATATACTGTGTGCACACATCTACATGTATATATACTGTACACACACGTAATATGTATATGTATTGTGCATATGCACCCATAACATGTATATGTACTGTGTGCACACATGGACACGTATATGTACTGTATGCACACACGTAACATATATGTACTGTACACACAAAACACATATAAGTACTGCACACATACATGTACATGAACTGTGCGCACACATGTGACTCATACATGTACTGTGCATACACATAACATATATGTGCTGTGCCTACACACATGTACATGTATATGTACTATGCGCACACACATGTATTTCTGGATTTCTGTATGTTAAGAGGAGTGGGAGAAGCTTTTTGTTTCAGATTTCACTTAGATTCAAAATTTATATTTGCAAATTGAGTTTTCACTTTCTACTTCAAGTGGGTCTCATTGCTGGTGTTAAGAAGAATGAGGTGAGACTTAAATCTTTCTGGTTGGCAAAAAGGGCAGGATGCAGATAATAGAACAAGAAAACTCTATCACACCACTGTAAAACATATTTTTAAATTCCAAGTCCTAATGATTACAGATCAGCAGTACCACTTTCATATGTAAAATGTGATAGAATCTGGATATTTTTATTTTAAAATTTTCTATAAAAATCGACCTAACTGTATTCCCAGTTACCATTGCTTGGATCTGTGATCAACCCATGTTTTAACTAATTGTGAGAACTAATTGCTAAATAGGAAACTGTGTAGGGTTACTGTGTATGGTCCTTGAACACAAAGTATCCTTCACCACATTAAGAGCATGGTTCTAAATTAAGTGTTCAGAATGCGTGTTTTCAGAAAATACTGAAAGAGAAGGCCCTACGACACCCTGACCTGTCCAGTAGCCCAGTTTGCAGGAATGAGTGTATTTTGGGCTACAGGAAAATGCCACTATCTTGTTATAGCAATCTGTAGGGCAAGATAAATCCTCCTCTGGTTACAAAGAGTGTAGGAACAGCAAAAGCCTCATTATAGGAGAAAAATAAGGGTGAAACTGCAGTTGTATGAGAACCAATTTCTTCAAGAAAAGATGCATTACCTGTTGTATCATAAATGGCACTCACTATTATCTACCTTTTATGACTTTATTAAAATTAATGACATAATTAAATTAATTATTTTATTAAAATTTAAGCTGTTTACTAAAATGCTTAAACTCTAAATGGCAGAAGGCACATTGTCTAATAAAATAATGCTTAAAAGAGACTTTGGGGGCTGATCAACTCATGTTACTACCATAGTTCATGAACTAATAATAGAAAAAGGGGCATTGAGACCAAATCACAAAAACAAAACCAACTCACCCCCCACAAAAGAAATCTTGGGTACTCATATCTTCATTTATTTATTCTAACCCACATGCTAGAATTGATGATGACTCTAAATCTTAAAATATAATATCATTTATTTACATTTAAAAATTAGAGAGTAATCAGTGGCATAATGGAGATTTTATGTTATATAGCAAGACATTCTCAATAGGATGCACGGAACATTTAATGAGTTATATATCCATTTTGTGGCATTTATACTGATTGAGATAGTTTGTAATTACAGTAACTTACATCATATTCCTAAAAGGGAGCTAATTTATTTTCCACATGTTTAAGAATGTATGGTCTAATAATTTGTTTATATGTGTATATTGTGATCCAGTTAAAAACAGCAAGCTCCTATTGCTAACTCCATACACACTGTATGAATATGTCTGTCCATACAAGGGTTAATATTATGCACACAGGAAAAATCTAAAGTATTGTTTTGTAATACAGTAGAAGAGAGGTAAATTGTTAACTGAGGCTTATCTCCATCTCTGCACTGTGGACGCTTATTGGTGTTATTATCATAATGTCCTGCAGTCCCACCATCTCTGGGCCCCATGTAATCATTCACTTCATGTATTTAGAGATCCAGAATTCAGAAGATGGCCCTTCACCAAAGAGGAAGCAAACGTCTTTGAAGACAGGCAGTGATTTGCCAAAGTTTATTACAGCCATTAAGACATACTTTCTTTTATTATTAGATTGTTGTTGATTACAATTAGGAAACTGATAGCTTTGAAATTATCTTTTTTATGACCTTGTGGCAGTTTAAAGGTGATAGCTCATTGATTAAATAGGTTTTAGTTCATGCTTCCTTTTACTTAATGATCTGAAAACATATTATCCTGATTTACACATAAAAATCATGCTGAAAAGCATGTGGCATTCACTAGAATATGTGTGTTTAAGTAGAATTAAATTAGTACTGAGAGTTATTAAAGAAATCTTCCATGCCTTTGTCCACTGAACTGTGTTTCATACTGAAATGAGTAATAAATGAACCAGTATACAGAAGCGGAGCAACTTATAGGCAGAGAAGGCGCTACATGCTATTTACTTTTCCATTACATTTTGATTGTTATCATTATTGCCATTTCCTCGATTTCAATATTAGATCTTTATTATGATGATGTTGAATTCTTAGTATTTTTCAGTGCTTGATTATGCAACATTTGTAATAGTACCCCTAGCTGTGTTTTTTCTCGGTATAGTTTAAATACATAATAACTGGAGATTTGAGCAGAATGAAAGTACTGTTTTATCTTCATCAAGGATTTGTTATCAAATGTAGCCTGGAAAACTCCCTTTATCCCTTTAGTCTGGCCAAATCCTATTGACTTATCAGATTCCATATTAGAAATCATTCTATCAGAAAGTCATCTCTTGCCAACAGAGGCTGAGTTAGGACCTTTCTGTATCCTAGAGTGCAATCATATTATTTTGAAATTGCCTGTTTAATCTGACTGTCACAATCACTGGTTCTAAGACCTTATAGAACAGGGACTGTTTCCTATTCATGTTTTATCTTCGGTGCTTAGCCCAAACCTAACACGTGGTAGGTTCATAATGAATAGTTGATGAATGAGTGAACAAATAAGTCATTCAAGATAGTTTAATGATCAGTTTTAAATTGTATGCTTATTGTTACTTTGTTACTAAGGCCTGCCTGAGCCTCGTGTCTACCTGAGCAACCTTATACAGTAGCCAGGTATGAAAATGCGACTCTCTCTGCCTGCTACTATCCAATGTAGGAATGCTGTGGCGGTGTAGATTTAGTTGGAAGCTCAGACAGCGAGCAGGGTTAACATATTGGAGGTAAGACATAGTCTTAAGTTGTACCGACTCATTGCTCTTTGATTCTCCCACTCCAATGGTGACTTTTCTCAGGTGATCACAGGATGACCAGTTTTGGGTTTATATATAGGAATTTAGAAAGGAGAGATTAGGGAACACTGTATGAAAAATTTTGCGACGGTACATCTTTTTCTTAGTTGACAGGAAACATATTTGCCAATGGCTAATTCTATTATTTGATGAGAAAAAAGCATGATTAAAAAACATGATAAGCCCAAGTCACTTGAAGCCAGGAATTAAAGCAAGCAAAACGATGCTTCTGATAACCTACTGTGTAGATGGCAGTAGTAAATCTGAAGTAGCACATTTTTTATTTGAAAAATTGACTGTAAATATTATTTGGACAAATAGAGGAGTTTCTCCTTTAAAAAATTATGTAGCAAATCCTTGAACACTGTGCACACAGGTTTTTTGTATTTCTACAATTACCGTATTTTTAGGTTGTTTGTAATAACATAATGCTCATATTTAGCACCGAGGTACTCTTAGAAATGAAGACTATATTTAATCCAAGCTCTTGACTAGCATTATGGTACAGGTTCAAGAGTTCTAGGAAAAATTAAAAAAAATAAAAATGGAATCCAAATGTTAATCCATAAATATGAAACTTTCCTATGGCCTTTACCCCTTCAAGGTCTGGAGTTACTAATGGGGTTAGGATTTCAGCGCTTAATGGGGCCCAGTGCATTAGTGTTTTGTATGCATGGAATTCAGCATTCAGTTTAATAAGTGGTTGACATTGGTGATGTCCCTTAATTTGCTTAAATCTAATTGGCTCTTTTATCAGTCAAACCTGTATGGATTGGCAATTGATCAGAAAGGGTCAGCCATGACTCTGCATGTAGTTAAATGATGGAACCACCAGTTAAAGTCACAGTTGCATGATAATAAGCAAAGGAAGAACAAACGAGCTTAGAAAAGGAAGGAAAGGAGCTTAGAAGTTTTGCAGGATCTTCAAGTTCAGAACAAAGGCATTATAGAGTATATAAATTTTAAATACACTGCATTTTGCCTCCAGACTTAAACCTTTTCTTTCCAGATGAACTGAAATCTTGTCTGAAACTGTCTTTGTTACATCAAAGAACTACTCAGAAAGCTAAAAGAGACAGAAGAAGCATAAAAGGGCATAGTTTAAAATGATTAGTGACAAATTCCATACTGACAAGCGAGAAACAGATTTTTTATGAAAGTTTTATGTTTTTCCAAAAGGAATAATTTTCTCCTGTTTATCTTTTTCTGAACTGCTTCATTTTAACAGTGAAAGGAACCCAGAGCCACCTTAGCTTGTGAATTTAATAACGTTTTTTTCTGATGGTAAATAACGTGTCATTTATACTTTAAATTGATGTTGATGAGAATTATTATAATCTACAGACTTTATAAAAATGCTAGGCTTGAGAAACCTGTTTATTTTCCAAAACGTGTTATTAGAAAATGAAAAACTGAGAAATATAAAATGACTACAGGGTCGTTGGTTTTAAAGAGTCTGTTCTACTGTCTCTCTTTACTCTGTTCTCCTCCCCACATCCATTAAAAAAAAAAAAAAAAGGAGCAAAATCCATTCAGAATTAAAACTTAGGCACACTGCAAAAACATAGACTGGAGTCCTGGAAACATGGATTCAAATTTGTTTCTTTCACTCTCTAGCTAAGTGAGTATGAGCAATCCACAAATACAGCTAAGCCTCAGTTTCTCATCCATAAAATAGACCGGAGGGTAATTCTCACCTGATGCGATTGTTTGGAGGATTTAAGAAAACCGTATGTATATAGCTTCCCACAATGCCTGTCTTGGTAAACATTGGGTGCTTGCCACCTGCTTTGTTCTATTTATCCACGTTTTTGTCCCAGGCTGAAAAATAGAGAAGACAGGTGAAAAATCAACGTCTTTCACACAGGTTGGGAACCTGGGATCATTTTAACTTGTTACATTACTACGCTTTCCAAACCCTTAGAGTGTTAACATAAATATGGCCAGTCCAGTAACCCTGATAAGGAGTGGTTGTGATGTATATTGGATAATGAAGTAAGCAGGAAGGATGGGAAGTGATTTTCCTTTTGAAATAGCTTTAGCATACTCTCCCATGACCTCTAGATCATAATTTACAAATGATTTTTACATCAAGCTCTCATTGGCTATCTTGGGATTTCAACGGGCGGAAAAGCAGTACATTTTTTTTTCCTTAATAGAACTTTCTTCTGTGTTTATATTGAGCTACTTATTGATGAACTTATTATAATTATTTTTAATTTTCCTTATCTATATATTTTATTCGCAAAGAAATGCTTACATAACTTTGTTAGTACTGGCCAAAAAAGATGAATTTGAACTTCTATCCTACACATTTTCTAACTGTCCTCAAATAATTTAAAAGAATTAAATCTTGGAATTCAAAGTTTGTTTCATATTTATTCAATAGGAAAACTTCAGAGAATGTGCTTTTGAATCACTAAATGAAATGTTGGCTTTTAAAAATATTAGCATATGATTTTGGTCCAATAATAATAATAGAGCTAAAAGTATAATGTGTTAACCACTGATTTTTTTTTTTTTTTATAGCATGAACTACTGAATTCACTTTTAGATTTTAGGATGAATTGAATGATCTTTCATGTATTGCTATGTTAACAACTACCTCAAAATTTAGCAAATTACATCAACTACTCTTAATATTTCTTGCATGATTCTCTGAGTTGTCTGGGTGGTTCTTCTTGCTTAAGAAGGCTGGATTGGGGTTCTTCAGAGCATGGTGAACTCAGGATTTCAAGAGTCAAATCCTAATCTGGAAGCCCCAAAGCAAAATTCTTGGCCAAATCAAGAAACATGTGTATTGGAAGGTGTGGTTTACTGGAGCCCATTTATTTCAATCTTCCATTAGGGCCTAAATGATTGGTTTTTAATAGACTGTGTGTGTATGCATCTATACATACATACATGCAGGTATTATACACATTTATAATTTTTCTTCCAAATTAGTTCTATTTTTGAAATAATGTTAAACATGCACCCAATTAAAAAAAAAAATAACTTGGGGCAGCGCCTGTGGCTCAGTCGGTAAGGTGCCGGCCCCATATACAGAGGATGGCGGGTTCAAACCCCGCCCCGGCCAAACTGCAACCAAAAAATAGCCGGGCGTTGTGGCGGGCGCCTGTAGTCCCAGCTGCTCGGGAGGCTGAGGCAAGAGAATCGCTTAAGCCCAGGAGTTGGAGGTTGCTGTGAGCTGTGTGAAGCCACGGCACTCTACCGAGGGCCATAAAGTGAGACTCTGTCTCTACAAAAAAAAAAAAAAATAATAAAATAACTTGAAGAAAGAGATTTACTAACTTTTTCCTTAAAGGAGATATAAGAAAATATTTCCTAACAAGAAAATTAATTTAGACATTTTATGTCAGTGGCAAAAATCAAGAAATTTATATCAATCAAATCTTATTTACATTTATAGATCAATACTGAAGGAAAAATTTTGAGCTCCTCTTCTATGTGGGGGATTCTTTTAAAAGTATTTTAGTTATTTCTCAACTTTTAGAGCTTAGATATTCCAATTTCTACTTGCGCCTCAGAGTTGTGAGGGCAGGAACTGTGTTTTATTTGTTTATATTTTATAACCTACGTCTAGCACAAAGTATTTGCTGAATAAATGAATTACCAGAACATTTTGTGGTAGTGATAACTTGGAAAATAATCCTGAAGATGATCTTTGCTATTGCTGTGTCTTTTACTTGGATAAATATTGTCCAGGGTTGAGTTCAACATTTAGGGTGAATTCATTCCAAAGTCAATTTATCTTCGTCCTTGTCAAGATTGCCATAGCAGTGCAGAAATAAATAATATAAGACCCTCCTGAGGTATGTTTATATATGCATGCATGTGTGTGTAAATTTAATTTTCTGTTTTAACTACCATTTTCAATTAACTTACCTGTCATAACTGGTGATTGGACGGTTAAATGAAAATGATGGTTAAAAGAGAACAGTTTTAAAAATCCAAATATATATTAACACTAATTTTTTTATGCTGCATGATTTCACTTATATGCAGTTTTGGAATAGGCAAATCTCCTTTATGGTGAAAATATGGCACTTGCTGCTGGAGGGCAAGATGGGGACAGTGACATTCAAGGAAAGAGACATTCAGGAACTCTGGGACAATGGTCATGCTCTGTAAATTGACAGGGCTTTGGGCTGCTACAACAGGGACTCTTCCATACACATGCAAACATTATAACCTAATTATTTATACCTTCACATTAATCTGAAATTTTAAAAAAATTGGGGGGGGAGAGACATGCATTCACCTGAGTAGCCCAAACAAAACTGTAATTTAGAAAACATAACCATGACATATAATCATATGTTTATTGATTTGCTATTTATAAGTCCAGCATCTTTTTTTTTTGGAGACACAGTCTCACTGTATCACCCTGGTAGCGTGCCAGGGCATCATCACAGCTCACAGCAACCTCAAACTCAAACTCCTAGGCTCAAGAGATCTTCATGCCTCCAAGTAGCTGAGACTAAAGGTACCTGCCATAATGCTGGCTGAGTTTTTTTCTATTTTTTTTTTTTTTTTTTAGTAGAGACAGGGTCTCACTCTTGCTCAGCTGGCCTCAAAATCCTGAGTTCAAGAGATCTGCCCATCTCAGACTCCCAGAGTGCTAGGATTATAGAAGTAAGCCACCTAGCCCAGCCAAATCCAGCATGTTTGTTACAGAAACTACACCTGTAAAACTTATGTTAAGATCCCTGCTTTCAGCTCTTCTAAAAGAGCTTCTAAAAATTGAAAGGTAATTAAGGAGGAATGTTATTACAGAATCTTTCTAGGTTTTTATAATTTCTTCAGGCTTTTAGTTATTTTTCCAACATTAATTTGACAGCATTGTTTTATTAAGTCATTTAAAGTTCTACACAGCAGTTAATTTTCAAATAAACAGGCTTGTATTATTTTACTAGTGTTTATCAGTTTAAGTGATATTTAATTAAATTACATAATTATAATGAGAAGCACGTTATAGTTTTGAACAGTACAATTTTCTCTTGGTAAGTGTACATTGCTCCTGGCAGCCTCAGAATTTTGCCCTTGAGCTAAAGAGTAGTAAACTATCTGCCTTTGTGTAGAACAGAGTAAATGGAAATTTTTTATTTATCTGGAAAGTCTGTTAAGAATAGGTAGAGAGCACCTACTATTAAAAAAGAAAGACAGTGGCATGGTCCACTGGCAGCCGACCCCAGTAGGAAGGGCAGGAGAATGCTACCAAATTCTTCTCTTAGGTTAAATTTTATAAAGCTCTGCTTTGAAAGAGAAAAGAAATCATTCTTTATATCCCTTCAATTGATTAGAAATTGAGTCTGAAACTTTTGGCATGACTTGCTCAGTGAAATTCTTTTTCTCCTTTGATTTTTAAAGAAAAGTACTGAAATACTTCTCCTATTTTCTAATTTCAACCAAAATCTCTTCCTAAGGCCTGGTGCTATAATCCTAGCACTCTGGGAGGCAGAGGTGAGTAGATTGACTGAGCTCAGGAGTTCAAGACAAGCCTGAGCCAATCAAGACCCCATCTCTACTAAAAATAGAACAGCTAGCCAGGCATTGTGGTGGGTGCCTGTAGTCCCCGCCACTCAGGAGGCTGAGACAAGAGGTCTCTTAAGCCCAAGAGTTCAAGGTTGCTGTGAGCTGTAATATCACAGCACTCTACCCAGGGCAAAAGAGTGAGACCCTGTCTCAAAACAAAACAAAACAAATCTCTTCCTAGGACCTAAGAGGAAAAGGTAATGGGTAGAATAATCAACCAGCCATGGGGAGAAAAGTATCATTTTATTTCAGGATCCCTAAGAGTATTAGGAGCAATTAGAAACTGAAAAAGCAGGTAAAGACCAAAAAGCAAAAGAATACGTAAATCAGAAATTCATATGCAAACCCCACTCTCCCTCTCACCTTCCTCATCCACTATGGCATTGAGGATTGTAAAGTATTTGTATGCCTTTTAAAATCTACTTAGTGCAATGTCAATATGCTTCTTTTGAAAATAAAATTAATAGTTCTCAAAAATGTAAATTTGCTTGCCAGGTGCAGGTCTAAACAGCAGTGTTTTCTATTTTTCATCATCGCTGTATCCACTTTGATTTATTTGCAAGATGTAAGTAGAAACGTTATCATGCAGGTGGCATGGATATCTTAAAAAATTGAAAGAGGGCAAAGGAATGGAAATTAAAAAAAATAAGCCGTAGGTTAGTAATTGAAATAAACAATAGGTTAAGATGGTATATTACCTTATTCAGAGAGTAGAAGAAAGATGAGATTAACTGCCTTTTATAATGTAAAAGCCACAATGAAGATATAGGTTGGTGAGGAATAGCATTCTTTAAAACAACAACATTCTACCACATAAACAGATGGTTTGTCTTTACCTTTAGTATATTAAAAGCTACAGAATTTATATTACATCCAGTTCATATGAATCTTTAGAATAGTTGTGCATAATGTTTTACTTCTCTGTATATCTTCCAAATGTGCTGCTATTTTTTCCCGGGAAAAATCAACCCGTTGAAGGTAATAAAGTAGGAGAATTCAATGAATAAAAAGTATTCAAATTCTTAATAAAATAAATAATGTGCTTTTGAAGACACACACTACGCCATTTAGTTTAACCCACACTCTCTCCCAAGCATGTTAGAAGAGTAGAACCAAAGGATTTATGGCTTTTGAATGCTTTCATGAAAATTCTGATCTTTCCCTTTTTGGAATTGATAGTTTACCTTGTTTTGTGTGTGTGTGTGTGTGCATACGAACACATGCACGTTTGTGTGTTTATAAAATTATGTATCCTAAGCTAAGGAGAGGGATCAATTTCTATTTCATAAGTTGTGAAATTTTCTTCACTGTTCATTGTCACCATCTTGACAGTGAACTTCCTGCTTATAAAAACACTTGAGAAAGGGAATAACTTCTGAGTGTGGAGAAGAAGGAAGGGAACTTTGAAGTGTACTTACCAGGGACTCAACAAGCCTCCAGCAAAGGGCTGCCAGCTTCCCACATTTGCATACTCTCATGTGGTTTATATAGAAATACACAGCCCACACATACAATTAAGTGCTATCTTTAGAGAATCCTGGGAAAAGATAGAGAGACAAAAAAAAAAAAAAAAAGAAATCACATTTTTTTCTACTTTTCCGGGGGAAAGGAGTGCTTTTTCAAGTTCCACTGATATTTTAAAAATCATATTTAAAAAAAATGTACAATTCCCTTTTGTTTTTATTTTATCTTGGAAGAAAGGTTTATCGATAACTCTAAGGTTAAAAAAAAATCATGTCTTTCTGGCTGGCTGTTCTAAAATTTTAAAGCAACTTGAAGTTTTATTTGAATCCTTATTAATCCCCTAAAGAAATTTTTGCTTTATTTCTTAAAAATAATGTCCTATTCTTTTTATTTGTCTTCTTTTATCATAGTCAGACTCTTTGCCTGCTTGCATAAAATTCTATGGACTTTTACCTTCCTATATACATGCATTCTTAATATAATCTTAAAAATTTAGAGACCATATTTCCAAACTTTTTTCATTAGCAACATCAAGAAATACCCTGCTGTATCTCTCTAAAAGGGTATAGACCACACAGTATCTAAATGGTCTAGAGTCCTGTAAAACTTAATGAAGAATAGATTGTGACAACAGTGTTGGGCAAATTCTTTATAGCCACTATGATTTTCATAATTATCAATTAATTAGGACAAATGAAACTAGAAATGTGAGGATATCTAGTACATACTTTATGAGATAAATGCTTCTCACTCTTCGATAATCGTTTTGTAGTTTATACTTTCTTCCATTTTTATTTAAATGTTTTATATGTGTGTACATGTCTTATCTGCTCGCATATAAATTCCTAGTGAAAATAGAATGAGTTGGATGAATGGCAGTAGATAGAAGAATTATAGCTGATCTCTCTCTCTCTCTCTTTCCCCTTTCCTTTCCTTAGTCTATCTTTTTTTTTAGAAACAGAGTCTCATTTTGTCGCCCTCGGTAGAGTTCATGGTGTCACAGCTCACAGCAACCTCCAACTCCTGGGCTTAGGAAATTCTCTTGGCTCAACCTCTCAAGTAGCTGGGACTACAGGTACCCACTACAATGCCTGGCTATTTTTTGTTGTAGTATGGCCAGGGCTAGGTTTGAACCGCCACCCTTGGTATAGGGCCGGTGCCCTACCCACTGAGCCACAGGCGCCGCCCCCCCTTACTCTATCTTTATCCTTCTCACCATTTACTTTGGTTTGTACGTATAGTAGGGAATTATTAATAGTAATGCTTATTATCCCTGTGGAGTGGTAGTGGCTCTGTGTTTGTTTTGTCCCCAGAATCCCTTCACCCTTTGTTTTGATCACAGGGCTCCAATTTCCCTTTGGGAACCCTGGGCTCTCTCATGTTTGGAATATGTGCTGTGTGTAGAATTGACTCTATCAACAGGTCTGACCAATGAGAACTTTGTATTCCCCTGATGTATTTGTCAGCCATCTTGTCCCTCAGAGTCGGAGATATAGCCAACATGGAAGATAGAAGAGTAGATAGAGGGAAGGCGGTCGAATGGATTCTAGTGACATCATTTGATTCCAAGAATCCAGCACCACTGAAAACTAGCTTTTTCCATTGATTTGTTTTTTTATTACAGAAGCCAGTTCACCTCTCTTATTAGTTAAGTCTCTATGTGTTCAGCATTCTGCCCCTCAAAATCAAAAGCATTTTGACACAAGATTCTTGAGATAAAGGAAAAAGAGTAGCTTCATAACTTCTTGAAAATCATACCAAACTGTATCAGCTCAACCTGTGTGTTGGCTTCTGTTTTAGCTTTCCAGTGAGAAAATCTTGAGAAGCAAACCTGATGTGAAATGAAATAGTAACAACTAAAGGTATGAAATTACTGAACCCATTCTGAAAGTGCACCTTGGAACTATTTCATTTGACAATCTTCTGAGGTATTTCCCCTCTATTTCCAGGCCTCTGAACCCTGGGCTCTAGCAGAACTCTTGTGCTAATTAGCTATTTGGTGTGAACTAAGTAATTTTACTTGACTTTGATGTGGGTTTCTCATTTCTACAGTGGCACATGTGAGTAGATCAGTGGGTCTCAGAATATGATTGAAGATGTAGAACATCAACATTCCTGGGAACTTATTCAAGATGCAGATTTTTGAGCCCCCTCTCAACCTCCTGAATCAGAAATGCCAAAGGTGAAGCCAAGTGCTCTATGAGACCCCACTACCACCTCCCAGGTCCTTGGATGTATGCCCAAATTTGAAAACCATAGACCTCAACCACTTTTAAAATACCTGTGAAGCACAAAGTATTATATGATCTTGTCTATGACTGTTTTACACTTATATTTGGGACACAGAATTACTAACGGGGAAATTTGGTATAATAGGCCCCTCTATGCTTTTCTTGAAAATAGGAGCTCCATTCTTAGGTTCATAGGTCTCTCCAATATAAGGAAGCCATCATGTTGCTCATGGTTTTCCTGTATGGGACCGATAGAATAGATATTGGTATAGATACCATATACAAATATCATACAGATACAGGAACAGATACCATGGATAACCAATTCCAGATGTTGAGTCCTACCTGTGGTAGTGGAAGGCAACAAGCAAGATGTTTCATGCACTGAGGAATACCCATCAGCCCCATTGTGAAGACAGTGTCAGCTAAATTTCCTCTGCTTTTTTATTTCTTCACAGAACATCTAGTAAAAGGGACCCTGTGTAACTAAAGTTGAATATTTAACCCCTAGAGAATTTTCTTGAATGAACATCTTGTGGCTATACCTCCTCTGTAGGTTTTCAAAATATGATTCTTCAAGTCAGTTACATTTCATCCTGGATTCCAGGGATTGCTGTCTATTACCCCTCATAATTAAGATTTTTCCTTCCAGGAATTAGCAAATATACATCCACAGTGGGCAGACAAAGGTTTCAGTTTCCTGGAGAACAATTAAGATTATGTAATCTTTTATTTGATAAAAAGAGCTTCTTGATGTTGTGATTACTTGTGCCAAGATAGCATTTACTAACTGCAGATGCTATTTTGCATATATTAACTCATTTAATTCTTAAAACTCTATTTTAAAAGTGCTATTATAGTCCTTATTTACTCATGAGAAAGCTGAGGAAAAGAAATTGACTTGCTACAAGTTAAGATCTTGCAACTAATAAAAGGCAAAGAACTCATTCAAATTTACAGAATATAAAGAGAGTGACTACAGAACCTAAGCTGAGCCACTGCCCTCTGTTGTTTACTTGTGACCTTCCACTGATGGTCCATATCCATTGTTGGCAAAAGTGACCTGATTTTGAGGCCCCATTAATCAGTAAGGATTCTAAAAAGGTGGCTTGACTCTATGGATACATGTCAAATATAATTTTAAAGGTATTGCTTGGTTGAGCTATAGATCTTCAAAATCTGTCACAAATGGACTAGAGAACCATCATCAATTAGCTACATGATCCATGCTCTTAAATTTACAATCTAATGAGAGAAAAAAAATTTAGCTAAAACATATTTTTATAGCCTTACATAAAAGCATTAAGCAGCAGCAATATTACATGCACACGGCAGAAGACAAAAATCCCAACTGGCTGGAATCATCCTTTCCCTGTGTGGTTGTGAGTATTTACTTGAATATGTATTTTGAACAACTTCTTTTATAGTCACCCATGAATTTCTATGATAAACTCTAATTAAAAGATGATGACGAAAAAGTAGCCATCACATTTACCTATTTAGGGGAAAGGATTTATTAAGTAATGGAAATATTTCTTTTTCTGTACTTTTAACTCTTGAGTGACTTGTGAGTTTGAATATATTAATACATTCCTTTAGCTTGTGCTAGAAAAATTTAGATTTTCTGATTTAATTTACTGTTGCAAAAGCTTTTTTGTAGGTGTGAAACAAGAAATTTCATTAGAACTTGTATAAATACACTTACCCAAAATATTAATATGTAATAGTGGTGTCATTATTGAGAAGTACTAAGTTGTCCTCTTTGGGGGCTTATATTAAATTGAATTATTTGTGTTAATACTATACTATATATCGAGGAAAGGGAAGCAATGTGAACTTCTGATTGTATATAATTTGCACTGTCATAAGAAGAGATTTATCTAATAGTATTAATTTTGAAAAATTAAAAAACCTCTTTAAATGAAAGAGAGAATCCATATTTGTAAAAACGGATGAATGAATCTAAACAGTTTCGCATGAACTAAAATAATTTTTTTCCACGACCACATTAAAGAATACTACAGGCAGACAAGGGCACTCATTCACAAGTGGAATATTCTAGAACTCAGCAGTGTGAACCCTGTGTGAGAGGAAGCTGTTCAGTGGAATGGTCATAGGAATGATTAGTTGTGCCCTGTGAATCATCTAGAAAGGTAAAATATTTTCCTTGTCAAAATCTGAAGTTGAATGCATGACCGCACAAAAATAACCTGGATTTTATTCACAGGGTTGACTCTGTTAATCAAGTAAGCACACCTCTTACTTATGCATTTGTAAAACCATAGTGTCTATTAAACTATCAGAATTCAACTTAGCCACTGCCAGCTAGCATTTCCATTTACTGATATGTGAGCGTGAGGAAGTGATCTCCTCTCTAAGCCTCATTCATTCATCTAGAAAGGGGTTTCATAACTACAGAACCTCCCTTAATAGGTTTGGGCAAGGAATAGAGACTGTGTGTGCACCACAATCAGCTGGCACATAAGCAGAGTCTTTTGGTTATTTCTTTAAAGAATACAAAGCCTGATATATAACAAGTACAAGATAAATATAAGCTACCATTATTAGGTTGAAAATGAAATGAAACTGTAAACATCTACATTGTTATTTTATATGACAATTTCAACAACTGCCTCTTAAAACTAAATGTCAAGCAACAGCAGAGTGGTTGTGGTATATTAAATTATAAGTGAAGACTAATTTCAGGATCAAAGATGCTCTTTGGGAGATATCACTTGACTGGTAGGAAAAGCATTAGCTGTCTCCCTCTGTCTCATGTATTTGTTCTGTCTTGGAAATATCCTTCTCCGCAGTTTCTGAATCTTGATGTTTAATTTAGCACAAAGGTCTTTGAGAAACACAACAGGGGGTTGTTCTTGGTAGTTCTGGCATTGAGGAAATTGAAATGTACATGTTTTTTCTCATTTATCAAAGAAGGGCAAGAATCTAAACTGACATTTTATATCAAATGAATTATGAACTGTGTACTTTGTACCTAAGGGAACAACAACTAAATTAGGGTTTTAGATAAAAGAGAGAGAGAGAGACAAAAATAGGTTTTTAATAAAACATACAGTAATTTCTTTACTGTGTCTGACAGTGACATAGCCAGATACAGTCTTGTTGTAGAACTAGTGAGTAGATGAAGGTACCTCTGAGATCTGTAGGCTTTAAATATATCTAGAAATCTGCAGAGAAAGGATTAAAACTGAATTTCTTATGTCACAAGGCTTTATGGCCAGTAGAACAGTCTTGATAATCTAAAGTTTAGCTTTTGGTCAATTCTTACTTTCTTAGAAAAAAATAACATTTACACATTTTTTTCCTGAGAAAATATGAGATTAGAGGTTGCCTGGGGAAGTAAATGAAAATGTTGTAAATGAAAGTGCTATTCACTGTCTCTCCTCTGATTATCTGTAACACCCCTGCATGTGCAGACTATAAGCTGTACTCCCATCAGAGGAAATTATTCTACTGAGTGAGGACATGAATTCTAAAATCAGATTTAGTTCAAATCTTAATTTCTCCTTCTACTAGCTATATGACTTGGAGCAAGTAACACAATCATACTCTGCCCAGATTTTTTAATCTCTAAAATGGGAGGAACGACAGGGACAGCCTCACAAGGTTGACACTGAGACAATTAGATATAATAACACTTTCAATGCATAATCCACGTAGCACAGTTTTATCCTCCCTCATGTATGAGAAGATTGAGCAGCAACAAATCAGCCCCCCACCCACTTTTTAAAGGCTACTGACTCCTGAAGAACAGAAAGCATTAGAATTAAAACTTTAAAGAGAAGGAGGACCCCATCATGTCCATTTAATATCTCTAATTATCAGTTTTGAAAAAACTAATTGAAAATTCTTGAGAATTTGTGGTGATCCATTTTCTCTTCTTCTAGGCAAACCTACATGTTAATTATCATGCTATTCTTCAAAAACGAGTATTCCAATTTGAGCTGCATACAAATTAAAGAAGAATTCATATTGTTATCAATATGAATACATTTGTTTTAAACTTCTTCTAAATTCTGCTAGGTTCAGAAACATAGAGTGACAAATTCCTTAGATTAATTCATATCTGATACCACTCCCATACTGGATAACAGTCGTATGGCTAAGTTACTAGGAAGAAGTAATTACCAGTAATATCCTGATTACAGATTTTCTTCACATAAAGCACACTGTATAACTATTAATCATTGTGTTCAAATGAGCATCTTTTTTTATTCCCAAATTGTGATTCTATCTCTACTGCCTCTGAGCTGAATCTCATAAGGCTTTTAGCCTTTTAAATCTGGTGACTACTGTTTGATGTGCATTCTCTCTTATAGAGAATCTGAAACTTGGTGTGGCCTATTGAGGTAAGGGATGCTATCTTTGTTCATTCAGGCTACTGTAACAAAATATTATAGACTAGATGGCTTATAAATGGAAGAAATTTATTTCTCACATTTCTGGGAAGTCTAAGATTAAGGCTCTGGTAGATTTGGTGTCTGGTGAGGGCCCTCCTCATAGACCATGTTTTCCATCTAGTCTCACATGGCAGAAGGGTAAGGGGTTACCCTTGGGTCTCTTTTATAAGGGCTCCAATCCCATTCATGAGGCTCTGAATCTATGACCTAATCACTGCCCAGAGGGGCCCCCACCTCCTAACACTACTTATCACCATATTGGGGAATAAGGATTCAATGCAGAAATTTTAGGGAGACACAGACTCACACCATAGCAGATACCCCACATGGAATCTAAATATTTTAAGGTGACATCTAGTTATCAGTTGAGTAATTAATTAATTGGCTTGCATGTTAATGTTAGAACCAATCCCATCATTAGGATGACTTTTATAATTAATCCCTTGTAATTCTCCAATAATTAAAGAACTAAAATGATGTCAGCTATTCTAAGATTACTTAATAATTTCTTGGTGTTTGATTTTATCATAGGATAGTGATAGGAGATTCAGTGATAACACTGAGAAAGAGTCCAACCCTTGGATACAAGAGTTGATTTTCTTCACTACTTAAGTCATTTTTTTGTTGTTGTTGGCTATTGTTTTTGTTAAACATTCAACAAAGAATAATTTAATGTACTCTTTCTAAAGAGAGTGGTTTCAACCCTACCTGGAATTTACTCATTATTAAACATGTTTATTAACCTTGTTAAGCATATCTATTTTTAATTTCACAAGGGCTAAATTTGTCAATGAATTATTTTAAATGAAGTCAATGAGCAATATTTGAATTAAAAATAGAATAAAATTAATCAACGAATGTTGTATATTTTAAATTATTTTTCCAGTTGAAGGTGTACTCTAAACAAAGAGCTCAAGTCATCAGATACTCAACGTAAATCAATTTAATCTATGCTGCCTGGAAAACTAATTGGATGAATATGATGATATTCAAAATAATAGAAATAAAAAAAAAATAATAGAAATACTAGGAGATACTCTTAGGAATACTAAGAGAAATTCAGATGTCAAAAGCAGAGGCTTACAGACAGTGTCTAAACCTAGGAAATCTCAACAAGGAAAAAGAACAAAATTTGGTTGGTAGTTTGAAATGTAATAATAAAAAAAAAATTCTTCTGGGCATTATGACCACCAACTTCAGGGCAGCCTCTAATTAGTCTGAGAAAGTGACAGTTCCACATTCTAGTCGAACAAATAATGTATCTAATGAAATTCAAAATCCCTATTTTTCTTTGAGCACAATTTGCTACATGACTCACAGCTTTGGGGTATTTCAAAATTAACGGAGGATGACTTCAGTCTGTCTGATGTTTCCTGGTTAACAAATTCACTGAAATTGTCTTGCAGGCTAATTTTAAGCAACTCTTTAATCTTAAACCATAAAGAAAGGTGGAGGTGGAGGTATGTTACCTGGGTCCTATGGATGCTAATATGAAGTGGAATCTTTTATTTCTCAAAATGGTCAATAGCAATTAGTATTCAGTGGAGTCTTTTTATTCCAGTGCCCTTGACCCACCTCTGCCTCCCTTTCTATATTACTCCTATTATATACTGTAACTGGGGATAGCCTTGCTTCTTTTTCATTCTAATTAAAGCATTCTCAGTGAACATAGGACCATTTTTCATATCATGAAGAATAATTACTGAAGCTAGGTGAGATCTTCTCATCGGGTTTCATATAATTTTTGACAAATATTTGCAACCAATTTTGATTGATCTATTCTCACGATACATCAGTGAAAGTGTGATAGTGTTGGGGCTTTTCTCTACGTTTGGGCCTATATTTGGGTGAAAACCCAAGACAAATACACCACCATCAGGTTTCATTTGGTGTTGTACTCTAAAATACCTAATTATTAGACTAAGATAAGAGGTTGAGAGGTCACTTTAATGAAATTTTTATTTTATGCTTATGCTTTTTGCCTAAACAGAGAGTTTGTCCTAAATATTTTTCTACTATGCTGGTAACATCCTTGAGAAAATATTTCTTTAGCTTGGGTCCATAAAACCAATAATCCCTGTTATATATTTTTTTCTGTAAAGTCCTATCTAGAAGCTGTCGGAACCAGTGGTGCCTTGACAAGTTAGAGAGATAAAAACTGCTAACCGGTGAGGAAGACAGGGAGACAGAGACAGACTGAGAAAGTCAGAGGCAGTGTCCTCCAACCTCTGCTCCTAAAAAACACCCTGAAGATTTAAATGACATAAGTAAAAAAAAAAAAAAAATCAAATGGTCTTGCTTCCTTCTCCAAATCCTAGCTTTTAAGATTTCTCCACTCTTAACATCAATATCCACACTCCAAGTTGGTTCTTTAGGCTCCTGTGTGGCAGATGGAAAGAGGTGGGGACTATGTGGAGGCGCAAGGGTCTAGGGTGGCCAGGTCACTTCAATGGGCTCTACTTAAAGCAAGCATTAGAAACTTGTGCTTTGGAGACAATAGCAGCAACTGACTCAGCTCAGCCACTTCCTAGCTGTGTGACGCTGTGCGAGTCATTCATTTTACTGAGCTTCAGCTTCTTTCACCCACTGTTTCATACATAGGCCTGAGATGAGAGTTAAATGTGATAGAATTTACACTTAGTACTTTGCCTGGTGTACACTGACCACTTACTATGAACTCTGGTGTTTTAGGGTGTTCTTGTTCACAAATGAATACTGAGATGTTAGCATGTCTCAGTGGGCAGTTAACGAGTCATTAAATGTAGTTGTTCATTTGTTTAATAACCTGTAACATAATAAAGTTAAACTTTATTACCAAAACTTTGAACTTGGTTCAACTTTCATCACCCAGTAATTTTAAAAAGAATACCTAAAGATAGATTTATTAGGATACTCAGGATACTATTTTTATATTTATCAATATCAGTTTTATTGAGTGAATAGTCCATATCTATAAAATATTACATGCAATTCTGAAAAAGTCATGCTATTGAAAATATATAATGGCACTGAGAGTTATATGTTATGAAGCAAACAAAGTTTACTAAATAAAAATGTTCATCTTAATGTTTTTCTTAATCATGTATAGATGTATTTGCATAAAAAAGACAGGCTAGAGTGTATATAATAATTGACAATGCTGTCTCTGGGAAACATAATTTTGGAAATTTTTTTCTTCATTTGTTTGGTAATTTTTAAATTTTCCATCATAAACATATTTTTGTTAGAAAAAACCCAGCATTTTTAAAAAAGGATTCTATTTAGTTTTGTAAGAACTAAATTTGAGCATTTATATAATAGATATTTAATGAATAATACTAAACTCTCAAAGTTTGTTAAGTGCTCTAAAGTTTAGAAAAAGAAATAAAATGCATCCTTCTGCTCTCAAGTAGTTTATACTGTATATCAGCACTTTGGGTTATTATGAGAAAAACCAATAGACTTACATGGAAGATTCAACTTGGTGGTAAGAGATGAACTATGATTTTTGTTTGTTTGTTTGTTTTGTTTTGTTTTGAGACAGAGCATCCTCATAGTTCATTGCAATGTCAAACTCCTAGGCTCAAGCCTTTCTCCTGCCTCAGTCTGCTGAGTAGCTGGGACTACAAGCATGTGCCACCACACCTGGCTAATTTTTTTTTTTCTATTTTTTGTAGACATAGGGGTCTCACTCTTGCTCAGGCTGGTCTCAAACTCCTGGCCTCAAGCAATCCTTCTGTCTTGGTCCTCTCAGAGTGCTAAGATTATAGGCATGAGCCACTACACCCAGGCTGAACTATGGTTTTGAAAACAAAAGGCACATGTATGAAACTACAGGTGGCTTTTTACTAATCATTGACTTTAGACATTGTTGCTTAGCCTTTTCTTTTCTTTTTTTATTGCTGGGGATTCATTGAGGGTACAAAGAACCAGGTTACATTGATTGCATTTGTTAGGTAAAGTCCCTCTTATAATTGTGTCCAGCCCCCAAAAGGTGTGTCGCACACTGTCACTCAGCCCCACGCTCCCCCTTCCCTCTGTCTTCCCTTCCCAAACCTCCTCCCTCCTTACCTCTCTCTGCTCTCCCCTTCCCCCAACTCCCTTCAGGTACTATGTTGTCAACTGTCCTCACATGAGAATTGGCTACATAGGATTCTTGCTTCTCCATTCTTGTGATGCTTTACTAAGATTAATGTGTTCCACTTCCATCTAGGTTAATACAAAGGATGTAAAGTCTCCATCTTTTTTAATGGCTGATATTCCATGATACACATATTCCACAGCTTCTTTTCTAATCTCAGTTGTTACAGTTGTGAAATGGGGACATTGAGAGAAATGAATGAGAAATTTATTCTAAAGTAAATATTTCAGATTTAATTTGATATGGCTTCCAAGCATTTAATCTCATTTATATTGAAAAAAGTTACTGAGTTTGCTTGTAATGTGTTTGTAAATAGAAAAAATGGTCTGGATCCTAATAATTGTTAGAGTCATAGGAGAAATATTTCTTTCTGAAGATCTTTCCCCTTGTCAAATTGTTCATCTGTCAAATCTATCTTTTTCTTTCTCCAACCATCTATTTTTTAGAGTATATCTCCCACATACAAAGCACAGTGTTGGACACTATGATATCTCTTTGATAAGCTTGCTTCTTGAATATTCTTTTAAGGCTGTTTATACACTGCAAAATAATTGATCTGGTATTTTTAGCTATCCAAATGACAATTTGAATCAGCTACATAGCCAATCTAAATGAACTTGATGAACTCCATTATTAAGTAGACCCAAATTAAGATACTCAGTAATACTCCCTTGATCTCACCTTCCCTTCCATTCCCCCACCCCCTCCTTCATCCAGGACCATAGTTGTGATCTATTCTTCATATGAAAGTGTGAGTGACTGTAAATTGGTTTCATAATAGTACTGAGGCTATTGGATATTTTTCTTCCATTTTTGAGATACTTTACTGAGTAGAATATGTTCCAGCTCCATCCATGTAAACGTAAAAAAGGTAAAGTCTCCATCTTTTTTAAGGTTGCATAATATTCCATGGTATACATAGACTACAATTAATTAATCCATTCATGGGTTAGTGGACACTTGGGCTTCTTCCACGACTTGGGTATTATGAATTGAGCTGCAATGAACAATCTGGTGCAAATATATTTGTCACAAACTGATTTTTGGTCTTTTGGATATACACCTAGTAGAGGAATTGCAGGATCAAGCGGCAGGTCTACTTTTAGATCCCTGAGTATTCTCCATACTTCTTTCCAAAAGGGACGTATTAGCTTGTATTCCCACCAGCAGTGCTGAAGTGCTCCCTTTTCTTCACATCCACTCCAACATCTGTAGTTGTGGGATTTTATGTGAGCCACTCTTACTGAAGTTAGATAATATCTCCAAGTGGTTTTGACTTGCATTTCTCTGATGATTAAAGATGATGAGCATTTTCTCATATGTCTGTAGACCATGCGCCTATCTTCTTCAGAGAGGCTTCTGTTCAATTCCCTTGCCCACATGAAATGACATTACTTGTTCTTTTCTTATTAATAAGTTTGAGTTCTCTGTGGATTCTGGTTATCTAACCTTTGTCAGAAGCATAACCTGCAAATACCCTCTCCTATTCTGAGGGCTGTCTGCTTGCTTTACTTACTGTGTTCTTGGCTGTGCAGGTTTTTAGTTTGATTAGATCCCAGTAATGTATTTTTGATGTTGCTTCAATTGCCCTGGGGGTCCTCCTCATAAAATATTCCCCCAGGCCAATTTCTTCACGTGTTTCTCCTGTACTCTCTCCAAGAATCTTTATAGTTTCATGTCTAAGTTTAAATCTTTTATCCAGTGAAAGTCAATTTTTGTTAACATTAAAAGGTGTGGGTCCAGTTTCAATCTTCTACAAGTCACCAACCAATTCTGCCAGCACCATTTCTTAAATAGGGAATCTTTCTCCCAATTTATATTTTTGATGGGTTTATCAAAGATCAAATGATGATAAGTGTCTGGGTTCATCTCTTGGTTCTCAATTCTGTTCCATACATCTACCTCTCTATTTTTGTGCTATTACAATGCTGTTTTGATCACTATAAATTTATAGTATAGTTTGAAGTCTGGTAGCGTGATTCCTCCTGATCTGTTTTTATTTCTGAGTAATATCTTGGCTATTCGAGGTTTTTTTCTGGTTCCGTATAAAACAAAGTACTATTTTTTCCAGATCTTTAAAGTACGATGGTGGTGCTTTGATAGGGATTGCATTAAATTTGTAAATTGCTTTGGGTAATATTGACATTTTAACAATGTTGATTTTTCCCAGCCATGAGCAAATTTTCCATTTGTTAACATCTTCAGCTATTTCTTTTCTCAGATTTTCATAATTCTCTTTATAGAGATCTTTCATATTCTTTGTTAGGTAAATTCCCAAATATTTCATATTCTTTGGCACAACTGTAAAGATAATAGAGTTCTTGACTGTCTTTTTGGCTTGACTATTATTCGTATATATAAAAGCTACTGATTTGTGAGTATTGATTTTTATCCTGCTATTATATTCCTTGATCACTTCTAAGAGTTTTGTAGTTGAGTCCCTGGCATTTTCCAGGTATAAAATCATATCATCTGTGAAAAGTGACAGTTTGATCTCCTCTGATCCTATTTGTATACCCTTGATCACCTTCTTTTGCTTGATTGCGATGGCTAAAACTTCCATTACAATGTTAAAAAGGAGTGGAGACGATGGGCAACCTTGCCTGGTTCCTGATCTGAGTGGAAATGTTCTCAATTTTACTCCATTTAATATGATATCAACTGTGAATTTGCTGTAGATGGCCTCTATCAGTTTAAGAAAAGTCCCTTCTATACATATTTTCTTAAGTGTTCTGATCAGGAAAGGATGCTGAATATTGTCAAAGGCTTTTTCTGCATCTATTGGAAGGATCATATGGTCTTTGTCTTTTAGTTTGTTTATGTGATGTATTATATTTATAGATTTGTGTATATTGAACCAGCCTTGAGACCCTGGGATAAAACTCACTTGTTCATGGTATATAATTCGTTTGATGTGTTGCTGGATTTTGTTTGCTAGGATCTTATTGAATATTTTTGCATCTGTGTTCATTAAAGGTATTGGTCTATAGTTTTCTTTTCTTGTTAGGTCTTTTCCTGGTTTGGGGATCAGGGCGATATTTGCTTCATAGAAAGTGTTGGGAAGTATTTCTTCTTTTTTGATGTTTTGGAAAAGGTTAAGTAATATAGGTACTAGTTCCACTTTAAAGGTTTGGTAGAACTCTGATGTGAAACCATCTGGTCCCAGATTCTTCTTTTTGGGGAGATTTTTTATAGTTGATTCTATTTCAGTACATGATATAGGTCTGTTCAGCATTTCTAATTCTTTCTGATTAAGTCTGGGAAGTTGGTGTGCTTCCAAGTATTGGTCAATTTCTTTCCAATTTTCATATTTCTGAGAATAGTTTTTTTAGTATTCATTAAGGAGTTTTTGAATTTCTGAGGTGTCTGTTGTTATTTTGTCTTTGTCATTTCTGATTGATACTATGTACTTAAATTTTCTAAGTACAAACCAAATTTTCTTTGGTTTGGTTGGCCAAAGGTTTATCAATTTTGTTGAATTTTTCAAGAAACCAACTTTTTGATTGATTGATCTTTTGAATAATTCTTTTGTTTTCGATTTCATTTAATTCTTCTCTAATTTTAGTTTAGTTTTTTTTTTTTGTAGAGACAGAGTCTCACTGTACCGCCCTTGGGTAGAGTGCCGTGGCCTCACACAGCTCACAGCAACCTCCAATTCTTGGGCTTAAGCGAGTCTCTTGCCTCAGCCTCCCAAGCAGCTGGGACTATAGGCACCCGCCCCAACACCGGCTATTTTTTGGTTGCAGTTTGGCCGAGGCCGGGTTTGAACCCGCCACCCTCGGTATATGGGGCCAGCGCCTTACCGACTGAGCCACAGGCGCTGCACTAATTTTAGTTATTTCTTTTCTTCTAGTGGGTTTGGGGTTGTAATGTTCTTCCTTTTCCAGTTGCTTAATATGTCCCCTTAAGTTATTGACTTACTCTCTTTCCATTCTCTTGAGAAAGGCTTGTGACCCGATAAATTTCCTTCTGAGGACTGCCTTTGCAGTATCTCACAGGTTCTGATAATTCATGTCTTCATTATTGTTTTGTTCCAAAAATTTAGCAATTTCCCTCTTTATCTCATCTATGACCCAGCTATCATTCAGCATAAAGTTATTCAGTTTCTATGACTTTGTATTAGTAAGCAGATACCTATTATTGGTGAGTTCAACTTTTATTGCATGATGATCCAAGAAAATGAAAGGAATAATTTCTATACTTTTAAATTTGCTGAAGTTAGACTTGTGACCGAAGAAGGGCTCAATTTGGGAGGATGTTCCATGGGCTGATGAGAAGAATGTGTATTCAGTTTTGTTAGGATGAAATGTTCTGTATATGTGTATTAAATTCAATTGTTGTGTGATGAAGTTTGAGACCAAAATTTCTTTGCTTATTTTCTTATTGGCTCTATCTAACACTGCCAAAGGGGTGTTAAAATCTCCAACTACTTCAACTATTATGGTGCTGGAAGATATTAAATTGCTCATGTATGTTAAGGTCTCCCTTATAAATTGAGGAGCATTCTGGTTGAGCCCATAAGTGTTAATAATTGACATCTCATCATGTTGAGTTTTTCCCTTAACAAATATGAAGTGACCATCCTTGTCTTTCCTTACATTTGTTGGTTTAAAGCCTAATGTATCTGTATATAAAATTTCCTTGCTTTTCCTGATTTCTGTTTGCCTGGATTACAGATGCCCATCCCTTCACCCTGAGTCTATATTTATCCTTTAAGGTAAGATGAGATTCTTGTATGCAGCAGATATCTGGCCTGAGTTTTTGTATCCAGTCAGCCAACCTGTGCCTCTTAAGAGGACAGTTTAATCTGTTCACATTAATTGAGAGTGTTGATAAGCCTAGTAGTACTTTGGGTGTCAAGTTTTTCAAAAGTCCAGTGGACATTTTGAATCTTTTCACCACTGTGGAAATTGGGTTTTGATCAAGAATTTCAGAGTGAGTTTACATTAGTGGTAGAGCATGTGCTGTCATTATGGAGAATGAGCTGAAGATATCCTGAAGAGCTGGTTTTGGTTATGGCAGATTTCTTCAACACGTGTATGTCATTAAACTATTTAACTTCTCCATCATACATGAAGCTCAATGTAGCTGGATACAGGCTCCTGGGCTGAATGTAGTTTTGTTTCAGATTGAAGGTCGACGGCCATCCTCTTCTGGCTTGAAAAGTTTCAGCAGAAATATCTGCAGTCATTCTAATATTCTTCCCCTTATAGGTTATTATTTTCTTACATCTGGCTGTTTGAAGGATTTTCTTCTTCATAACTTTGTGAAGTTAATTATAATGTGTCTAGAAGATGCTTTATTTGGGTTGAGTTGTGCTGGGGTTCTGAAACTATCTGCTATCTGAATTTCAGTGTCTCTTGCTATGCTTGGGAAGTTCTCCTCAACTATCTCTTAGAGAATCTGTGCCTTTCAGACCATCTTCTTTTCCTTCAGGGATTCTTATGAGGTGGATGTTTGCTCTTTGGATTGGTCCCAAGTTCTCTTAGGGAATGATCTGTTTTTGCTCTCCACTTCTCTTCCTCTTTGAGCATTTAGGAGCATTTAAAAGCTTTGTCTTCAATGTCAGAGATCTTTCTTCTGCCTGCTGCATTCTGTTACTGAGGGATTCTACTGTATTTCTCAGATCTTTGAGGGCTGCAGTTTCTTGCCTCAATGTGTCAAAATCTTTGGTGATTTTGTCTTTGAATTCATTGAATTCTTGAGACAACTTATGAATTGTATCTTGAATTTCTAAGTCCATCTTTACCTCCATTCTGTTAACCTTATTTGCAATTCCAATTCTGAATTTGATTTCTGACATCTCAGCCATTTGTTTATGAATGGGATCTTCTGTTGTGTCTCCTTTGTCATTCCTTGGGGGAGTTGATCTACTCTGATTATTTATGTTGCCTGAGTTTTTCTGCTGATTCCACCCCATTATTTTTCACCATTTGACTAGAGAAGCTGGCAAGGTGAAATTGAGGGCTCCTAGAGTTGTAATTAACCAGCTCTTTACCAAAGAACTGGGACTGGTGATTGTGGCTTTTTGCTTAGAGCTTTACAAAGGTCCCATTCTGAACTACAGCCTGAAACTCTGGAGACCTGCTAGGTGTGGTGGAGCTAGATGGCACTGACTCGTATTCAGCTAGTCTCTGTCCAATCCTGGTGAATCAGTAGTTTTGGGCTGAAATCTCAGTTGTAGAGATATATAAGCAACTAAGACACCTCACTCCCCCACAGGTGACAACTGGAAGGGGAGAATCCCACACTCGCACAACAATACAACCAGGGTAAAACCTTGTTGGGTCCATGGGTGATCGGCCCAGGTCAAGAGTTCCAAACCAATTGTCCTGGTCAACACAAACACTGATCAGGAAGGAGCGTTCACAAGGTCTTCAGCATCTAGACAGCAGAGGTCCACTGGCAGCTCAGTTTGACCCCAGTGGGAAGGACCTTGCACCCGCCACCACTGTCAGGGGTGTCACTACCACTGTCAGGGGTGGTGCCACTGGTCTGGAGTATTGCTATGTGCAGGTTGCAGGAGCCAGTGGAGAGCTGGAGGGCATAGCTACAGGCTGCAAGTGTCACAGGAGCCGGTTAGGGAACTGGAGGGTGAGCCGCTGGCCCCCCTGGCCTCTTGCTGCAGGAGCCAGGCCAGGAACCAGAGGGCGGAGCTTCTGATTCCCAGTCTTGAGCCCCAGGAGCCGGGTGGGAAGTCAGAGGGCGGAGTTGCTGACCACAGGTCGCAGGGTCTGGGCTGGAGTCGCCTGCTGAGGGCCATGGCTCTCAGGAGCAAGACAGCGGAGTCACCAGCCATGGGCCCCAGGGGGTCAGAAGAATTTGGCAGGAGTTGCCAGAAGGAGTCACTGGCCATGGGCCACGGGTTGCAGGGGCTGGGTGGAGTTCGCTGGCCGTCGGTTGTAGGTAGCAGGAGCTAGGCAGGAGTTGTGGATCGCAGAAGCTGAGTGGGAGTTGCCAGCCACGGTGTGGGTTGCCAGGGCCAGGCAGGAGCCACAGGCCACGTCCATTGGTCACAGGAGTCTAGCGGGGAGCTGAGCTGCCCACCTCGGGCTGCCAGGCTGGGGAGCCAGTGCACTGTGGTCCCCGTTGTTCAGTAGCACAGGTCCAAGCTATGCTCTTTCCAACATGGGGCAAGTCTCTCTCCCCTTGTGACTCCATGCCTTTATTAAAGTTATAGTATCAGCACAAGTGCCCTACAGCTCATGAGATGCCCTGCCCTAGCAAAAAATCTGCCAATGGCTCCGGATTTTGCAGGGGATGGTGTTCCAAACCACCAGGAGAGGGAGGAAGGGTGGTTCAGGAAGGTAGGGAGAATATTAGATCAACTTTTGGCCACAGTCACTGGTCGTAGGAGCTTTCAGCAGTATCTCTCCATGGAGGGAGTCCCAGCCCTCAGTTGTTCTCTCACTTTTGGTGAAACAAACGGTCCTCTGTTCTCTACTCACCTCAAGCTGCTCTCCTGGGGGTGGGGGAAGGGGAATGATTCCCATCCTCTTTGGGATGGGTTTTGTACCTGAAATTTGTTTCCTTAAAGTCCCAGCTTGTTGCAGTAGGGGGTGATGTGAACTTACCAATCCTCTCTCTCAGCTGAGCTCCAGATCTTCCACTTTATTGGGTTATTTCTGGCCATTATTTCTCCCTCTGGATGGGAGCCTCTGCCAAAAGCTGGCTGCAGTCAGCCATCTTGCCTCTAGTCTCCAGGAGCCAGCATCATACTTTTAAAAGGTCATTTCCAAACTGGAACAAATCCCAATCAGTTAGCAAAGCTAGATAATGGTTGAGAAATCATTTACATGGAAACTAGTTGGAGGGAGCAAAGATACTTAACTTGAAATGAGAAATGTATCAAAGAGCAAGATGAATACTTGAAAATACCTGAAGTTCTTTCTATCCCATGAATGGTAGTGGCGCCTTATTTTCAGGGATTAGTGCAAAGATCCTGTCGGTGTCGCACCCCTGACCAGCAGGGAATGAAGACACCAACGGTTGTAGCGAAGAGGTGCAGTATATTGCGCCCAATTTGTTCGAGGTCCCTCTTCCTCCCGGCACAGCTGGCCCCTCTGCACAGCAAGCTCTCTGATTATATACCCTATCCACACCCTCCCCCATGCATCCGGTGTTTACACTCAGGGACTTTCCAGGCCTTCCACCTATGGGCGTCTTGGGGGCTAAAAGCTCAGCAGTTGCTAGGGAAGTAGTTCCCCACGAGGTTGCTCCTCGATTCTCAGCCTACCACCGCGTCATCAGTAGCTGGGTAATAAACACAGACTCAGGTTAGCGTTCTGTTGCTGCGCCGTCACTCAGCCTTCCTTCCGCCATTTGGTAAGCAGCCCTCCACAGATCCCAAAGAGTACAGCGTTGTTAACATGACCAACCATATATACTTGTTGCCTAAGATAGTCCCAATTCATGCCTGCTGCAGTGCAGTTAATACCTGTTAATTATTCAGAGTATTCCCTTTTGTTCTCAGAAGGTCTTCAGGTGGACAACTTATTAAATTTACCCTAACTTTTCTAGAAGTGTTACAATTTTACTTCTAGATCAAGAAGAACTTTCCAATAATAACTCTCCAATAATGTGATAGAGCAACTTGCAAAGCAACTAATTTCCTATCACTGGTGACAAACAAGCAGAGGCCTTAGGGTCTGCCCGTCTAGGATATTTTAGGCAAGGATCCCTTATTTGGGGAAAGGATAAAGTTGGTGACTTTTTTTTTTTTTTTTTTGAGACAGAGTCTCATTCTGTCACCACAGTAGAAAGCCATGGCATCATAAATCACAGCAACCTCAAACTCTTGGGTTTAAGTGATCCTCCTGCCTCAGTGTCCTGAGTAGCTGGGACTACAGGCACCCCCTACAATGCCTGGCTATTTTATTTTTAGAAATAGGGTCTCACTCCTCCTCCGGCTGGTGTTGAACTCCTGAGCTCAAGTGATCCTCCATCCTTGGCCTCCCCAAGTGCTAGTATTACAGGGCTGAGCCATCAGGTCTGGCCCAAGTTGGTGACTTTTAAGTTCTCTGTCTTATGATTTTAAGATACTGTTATGTTATTTTCAAACATTCTATAGTCAAAATCCATGACATACCTATGAATAACAAAATTTTAAAAAACGTATTTTTCAATATGTTCTACATACAAAATGGCATACTACGTGGCCACAAAAAAGTAAGATGGAGGGAACCAGTGGACATTATATTAAGTCAAATAAGCCAGGCACAGAAAGACAAATACTATATGTGTGGGGATAATGAGACTTAAAAATAAATGGATCTCATAAAAGTTGAGGGCAGAACAAGAGTTAACAGGCTTGGAAGAGGGTGGAGAACAAAGAGAGGTTGGTTAATGGATACAACACTCAGTTAGCAAAAATAAGTTCTAGTGTTTGACAGCACAGTGGGGTGACTATAGTTAACAACTTGTGGTACATTTAAAAATAGCTACAAAAAGGAGCTGTGGCTCAAAGGAGTAGGGCGCTGGTCCCATATACCAGAGGTGGTGGGTTCAAACCAAGTCTCGGCCAAAAACTGCAACAACAACAACAACAACAACAAAAAATAGCTACAAAAGAAGATTCAAAATGTTCCCAACACAAAGAAATGATAAATGTTGTAGACAATAGATATCCTAATTACTCTGATTTGTTCATTATACATTGTATCCACGTATCAAAATATCACATATAACCTATAATATATACAATCATTATGTATCAATAAAAAAACCAGCAGCAGATACACTTATTATATAATTTAAAAATAAATGAATGAATGAAATATATTTCTCTTATTAACCTGAAGACTTTTCCATTTTGCATTTCATTGAATTTCTGTGGATGTTCTCTAACTTCTGAAAACTGGCAAATTCACACTAGTAGTTCAATGCACTGTTCCTTGTGGAATGAATAAAAGACAGTCCCAACTGTGATGCAGAAATAAGAACCGGGAAGTGCACTTTAAGAAGATGACTTGGACAGCAAATAAATGCAACCTTTATTGAAATGTATACATTTAGTATTGTGAATGGGTTGCTTTTATATTTGTTTCATGTATTTAACATGTATTCTATGTTATAAGTCACTTACTATAATAGGTTGATGCATAATACAGAAGTAAAAAGATCATGTCTTTGAACTTAAACAGTCCTAGTTTGAATCCTCATTCTGCCAGTAACCAATTTGTGGTTTGAGATAAAATATTTAACTTATCTGAGCCTCAGCTTCTTTAATCTGACTCCAGCCTACCCCAAACTACAAAGAGATAACAGTACAATTTTAGAATGTAATTCTGAGGATTAACATACTTTTGTTAAAGAATATGACACATAGTATGCTTTCAAAAAGTTAGCTCTCCTGTGAACCTGTGCTATGAGCGTTCCATCTGCTTGAACGTGAGTGGTACTGTTTCATGCTTCTCTGTTTGCGCACCCTTGTGCTCAAGGTTGACTGTCCATTTGTTAGCACATCTGCATATTCCTCATAATTAATACCTTTTTAAATGACATATGGTTTAGTGACTGGAAATTGAGTCTTGCCTTCTGTTTTCAATTTGTTCATGACTCAAGGACTCAATATATGTGTCTAACTTTCATTTTCCATTCTGGAAACCAGAATTTAAAATCCTTGCTCATATAGAGCTATTTCAGAAAATAATGAAGAAATGTGAAATCCAAGGGTTTTTGAATACGTGCCAGGCTATTGAGTAATAGGGCAGGGATGCATATGGATAAAAGGTCAATGTTTCTTTTATGTTAACAGAGAAAACTAAAGGAGGATGCCGAAAATGTAAACTCTGAAGGGATGGGGTAGTCTGGGGTAGGCTGGAGGCAGATTCAAAGTGAACCCAGCAAGATGCATCACATCTGAAGGGAAGCGGCACAGCAGTGCTGGTGAGAGCCCAGGTACTGGGATGAGGCCCAGGGCAGTGCCTCTGTCAACCAGTGTCCTCTGAAGGCACTGTGTACCCCAGAAGTGAGTTCCTAACTCCTGAATCCCCCAGGCCCCTTATGCCGCATTTATGCTGGGTATACTTGCTCACGCTATAGTTGTTTGAGTCAGGCCTTGTCTGCTAAAACAGATCATCTTACTTCTCTTTCTACATGGTCTGTCCTTTTCCTGCCCACAGAAGGAACCTGGTGTGGAATGGTATTCAATTATCTTTTATTACAGAATTGAATTTAATATAAACATTACAGGCTTCTTTGATAGTTGAATGCTGATTTTCTTCCACTTTTTGAAATGCACACACATACAGCCCAAAACAACACCATAATAGTATCCTATTGATGAGATTCCTGAGAAAAAAACTGGGGCGTGTGAGAAGTACAGGGAATACATTTTCTCCTTAAAACTACCTTCTTCTTGTCCCCATGGCCTTGGAGTCACCAGCTACATAGAAAAACATCCTCTATTTTTGCATTTCAGAGCTTACACTTCAGAGTTTTATGAAATTTTGGTACCTGTGTACATTTTTTGTGAGTAAATATGCTACAAGTATACATCCCTTAAAAATTTAATAAAATTATACATTCAAAAGATTATAACATCCAGAGCAGTCCAATCTGTGGTTTAATTTAATGTTTTGCATCCCTGGATGAAACCTACTTGATCATGATGTATGACTTTTTGATGATTTGTATGAGTTTTGCCTTTGAAATCAAGTTAAATTTGAAATCCTATTTTTATTAAAAAAAAAAAAACAACCACCACCACCAACTCCCTGCCTTTAAATTTATAGATCGGGCTAGCTGTTTTATCTAGTTGCTCTGTAGAATTAGTATTTACTGGACAAGATGTGTTGATTCAGGAGGTTGTCTGTGGAGTGTTTGCCCCATGAGGGTCATATTAAACTTGAGAGAAGCTTTTTGAGCAACATAGCATCTTGGAGACAATATATCAAGCTGATAGATACAGGGCTCTTCTGTTAAGAAACCAGAGGTGGAATTATGGCCGGCTCCCAGTTATTGCTTTGGTGCTAAGGAGCCTCTAAGGACTAAAGGTAGGATAAAAGGGGTTAAACAGAGGGGAAAGGAAGGTTTCCAGAATTCAGTGTTACTGCAGGCATACACAGTGAAGAGTTAAATATCAACAGTTCAAGCTGATAATTCTTTTTGGAAATACTTTGCAATTTTATGTAGCCAACATGTCACCAATTTAATGGAGCATATATTGTTTTGTTATCATTCAGAAGAGAATCTGTGATACTTTATTATTATTATAGTGCCTTCTTTGGGCACTCCTCTGTTCTTTCTTAAAAGTACAACAGTGTGGTTTGTTTTTTATTGTTTGGGATTCTAAATTGAGGGTACAAAGAATTAGGTTACATTGATTGCCTTTGTTAAGTAAAGTCCCTCCTATAATTGTGTCCCACCTACAGAAGGTGTGCCATGCAGCGTAACCCCCAGCCCCCTTCCTCTGCCCCTCTCGGGCATTCCCCTATCCCCTGCCCTGTATTAGCTCATCTGCTGCCTTCATATTAGAACTGAGTCCATTGAATTCTTACTTCTCCATTCTTGTGATGCTTTACTAAGAAGAATGTGTTCCAACTCAATCCAGTAGTGTAGTTTTTAATTCATGAATGAGGATTTTTATTTGCATATTAAAAACTCTGATTTTTTTCGTGTTGACTTAGACCTAGTTTTTGATGAGAATTTGGATTGTCAATGACATTATACTCCTTAGTGTATAAAAATCTAGACAAAACATATTCAAATGAGGAACAAGATTTTATATTTTATAACATGCAATTTGCACTTTTTACTTCTTACATGTTTTTGTGGTGTTCTTTTATATATGCACTTACTATAAATTAATTAAAAACTATATATATCAAAGAAGAAACCATCACCGTTAAAACTATATGTATTCACAGAAAAGGTATCAATTAAAAAGTCTTTAGCAATGAACGTCCTTCAAACCAGAGATTTGGAGTTAAGTTATTGAGTAGTTTACTGGCCCTGGCTAGCTGTCTTCTTTCGTTTCCTAGTCACGACACACTTCTACTAATTGAGAGAATGATTTCATACCATTTCCTCTCTCTTCAAGCATTCAATCCACCTTCACACTTTGGCAATGAGCTGATGTCTTTGCTTTTACTTTGCTCGTTGGGAAACTGGGCATCACCAAAAGACATCTGTGTTATTTTCCCGTCATCAAATCTACTTCGTGCGTCCCAGTTTCCGATTCATTTCTGAACAATGGGAAGACAGCCCTGGTTTCTCACAGCCAGGGTTCTCCTTCTCAGTTAATTTGTGAGCTTGCCTTTCTCGCCTCATATAAGGATTTTGCTCTGGCAATTATTCTTTTTTCTGTGTTGTATTTCCCCCAGTTTGTCCTGGATCCTTCCAGTAAGCTCACATATATGCTGCAGTATCTCCCGGTATTTACCCTGTTTCCCCGAAAATAAGACATCCTCCAAAAATAAGACCTACTTACAGGAAAGATAAGACGTCCCCCCAAAATAAGACCTAGAGCATCTTTGGGAGCACACCTTAAAATAAGACACTGTCTTATTAAAATAAGCACTGTCTTATTTTCGGGGAAACAGGGTAGAACGCCTTTATTTGGTTCCCTGAGCTTCTCTAGATGCCGCCCCTTTTGTCTACACCGCTTGGGAATAAGATTCCTCAAAAGAGTTGTCTAAGTTCGCTATACTGATTCCCTGCCCTCTCCCTCCACCTGCTCTAATCAGACCACCACGCCCACCCCTATGCCGCCTCTGCTCTTTATAGCGTCAAACACCTCCAGTTGGCCACGTGCAAAGTTTAACTCCCAGCTGCTTCTTTAAACTCTCAGCACTTTGACAGTTTATCAGCCCTTCCTTGTTCTTCCACTTTCTTTACTTGGCTTCCATCAGCACCTTCTCTGAGTTTCTCCCCTCCCTCACTGCACCCTCCTCCTCAGTCTCCCCTGCAACAGAGGCCTCCTTCTGACTTCAGAAGTCTGGTGGATTTCAGGGCTTATTTCTCAGACCTTTTCTGTGTGCACTTTGTCTCCACTCACTCTCTAATTTATTTCAAGTCGAGCCTTTAAATATCACATATACGTTGGCTCACAATTCCTATCCAGATTCACATTGCAGCTTCTTTTTTGCTATCTCCACTAAATATATGTAATATGCCTCTTCTATGTCAGATAGATGGATAGAACTCTTGATCCCCTCCAGAGCCTTTCTCTCCCCTCAGTGCTTCTCTTCTCAGTGATGATGCCATTGTCACCTGGGTATCTGGTCTGAAAGCACTGGCATTGACTTTCACCCCCTGTATGGTCTTTTAACAATACCTTCCACACCCAACTAAGCAGCATGATATTCACCACCTCTACTCCCATTGCCCCAAACTAAGCCCATGTCTTCTTCTGCCTGCATTACGACAATAGGCTGCCCTATTCCATTCTGGCCTCCTGCCCCTATCAGCACAGAGTAGTCTCTACAATTGCAGGATCAGATCATGGCATTCCCTTTTTTCAACCGTGCAATGGCACCAGCCTCATTTAGAATGAAATCTAAAGCCCTTACTGTGACTTTCAAGTGCCTGAGCAAGAGGACCCTGCCTCTCCGTCCAGCCTCCTGTCCTGTCCCTCCCCTCCTTACTCTGTCCATCCGTGTCAGCCACATCGGCCTTTCAACTGTTCCTTGATTACAGCCAGAGCTTTTTCTTCCCCTGGTTGTCTTTGCAGGCTGCTGTCTTTGGCAGGACTGCTCTCCCTCCAGACATTCTCACAGCCACCTCCTCATGCCATTGAGGTCCCTGTACAAATATCACCACATAAAAAAAGAAAAAAATATATCACCACATTACATGTCCTACCTATGATCTTCCTGTCTAATCCCAATCGTCAGCTAATCACAGAAATTGCACTCTCCTTTTCACCTTCTCCTCTCTCACCCTGCTTTATTTTTCCCCGGGAAGCTGAGACATCTGGAATCACTTACACGCCGTATCTGTTTGTCTGTAGCCTGTTCCCCACTCTTCAGTATAAGCCACATAGGGGCAGGGTGGACCCTACACAGTGCTGTTCTCCTTCCACATGGAGAGCACTGCTTAGCATGGAGTGGACCCTCAGTAAATGTTTGTTGAACAAATAAGTGAATTGTCGATGAACTCAAATTCTTTCAATAGGTTGATGAAACATGTAATCTAATTCTTCCGTTTTTACTGCTAAGCCTTTATTAGCCTCACTGTAGGCCGGCGGGTTCTTCTGAATTGGAGAATACACAAACCACAAACCACACACTACACAAGGTTGTGTATAGAGAAAGCTGAAAACGGACCCAGTTTATTTGTTTTCATTATTTTGATCACTTCTTTTCCTTCACCAATGGCCTCTACCATCCACAGTCATTAGGTATTTACATTAGACTAATCAGAATGCTCCTAACAAATTATGTTACTGTAGCAATTAAGTTATATTAAAGGTAGTTCAGAGCAGTCCATTATAATTATAATAATAATAATAATCAACTAATAATTACCAGGGCCTGAAGTAAGGTTCTTTCTTTAGATGACCTCTGATCTTCACAACAATCCTATAAGGAGAAAATATTGTCCCTGCTTTAAAGATCAGAAAATACAGACCTAGAGTCATTGGCTGATTTTCCAAAAGCCCCAGAGTTTTATTCAAATTGTTTTTGAGTTTCTGACTAGCTTTGGAACAGCTGATGATCTGATGGGCCCACAAAAGTTATACCTGTTAGGAAAAATTAATTAGCTGACATGAATCATTGTGCCCTTGTTTTTAGTAAAGTAGGCTTCAGTTTTCTTCAATCCTATTAAGCCTTCTAGACCCATTCAAGTAAATTTCCCTGGTAGATCTTATCAAGCAGGTATGCTGATTTCAGGACAGGTTTGCCAGAGGTTAGAACAGGCTAGAAAAACCAACAGGCATGTATGTACGCTGTAAGTTCCAGCATCACTGAACAGAGGCAGGGGTACTGTGAGAAGGCGTAACTGACTGTGTTAAACACATGAGGAAAAAAGTTTAGTTTCTCTATTTTCACAGGTGAGCATTAAGGCTGGAAGATGCTATTTTCAGCCGTTTGGTTTACTTACCATTACAAAAAAATATGATGTTAGCAAACTTCCCTTCCTCCAAAAGAAAAGCAGGAGAAGCCAATTGTGTTCGTGTAGGTGGCAGCGCAGGGTCAGGTGGGAAGAATGTAAGAGCTAGACTGCTTCAGTGTACAGCGGCTGGGTCTGTGAAGCAGAGTTACATTGAAAGGATACTTTACTATTTGCTTCACTAAATTCCCTCCATGTTTTCAATTAGATAAACAGAAGTACAGGTGGGACGTGCTGCAGATTCATTTGTCTTGCTGTTTGGGGGCTGGCTTTGAAGACTGAAATACTAACGTCAGTGTGTTGAAATGAACAATAAGGAAGTACAGTAGTTCAGGAATGAAAATGTTAAATTAAATGGACCATGTTTAACATCGTTGTTGATCCCGAGGAACAGTTTTTCCAGTATATGGAGCATTCGATCCCATCCAGCATATGTTCTCCACAGTTTTCTCTGCTCTAATTCATCTGTGTTTTTCGACAGCTCCAGATGGCGTGCTGCCTCCCAGGCTTTCATCTGCCACTCCAACCAGTCTTCAGGTTGTCTGGTCTACACCAGCTCGTAACAATGCTCCCGGCTCTCCCAGATACCAGCTCCAGATGAGGCCTGGCTCCTCCACCCCTGGGTTTCTGGAGTGAGCATTCCACTTTGTGCACCCTCCTATCAGCGGGTGATATAATGTAGACATACAATCTGGGAAGAATAGGTCAATTCTCATTTGCAACCAATGTAGGTTACCCTGTGAAAGTTAAAAAAAAAAAAAAGAAAGAAAGAAAAAGGCAACCAAACAGCCTAGAGGATAATTGTTTGTTCTATAAAAATAATTATTTTTCATTTACACAGCATTTAAAACAAGATTTCATCACACTAAAGTTTCCATGAGTACTTAGCCAGGACATACCTGAAACTAACAATATGCTGTCTGAACTATGGTTAGAAAAGTATAATACTTAGTCCTCGAATCTATATAGAAGTCTGTCCCAATGCTACTAGAGTTTACCTTGCCTATAAACCCAAAATTAGAAACCCTCAGCCAAACGGCCATTAATTTTAAAAGAGATACCATTTGACAGTAAAACATTGCTGTACTGGGATGTATGTTGACAATCTTGGAAATTTTTTGCTATAGAATTTTACTTGTTATTTCATTGAATTTCTAAAACTTCTTACTTCACACTTCCTTCCCATACAGGTTATTTGAGAATCCTTCTGCGTCGCTAAGCCATGAAGTGAGAGATCTCCAGCCCTACACGGAGTACATGTTTCGGTTGGTTGCCTCCAACGGACTTGGCAGTGCACATAGCTCTTGGATTCCATTCATGACCGCAGAGGACAGTAAGTGGTCTGAATAGTACACAGCCAAATGTCTTCTACATTAGGGAGTTTTTAATGTCTTCAGTTTCTTCAAAGCAAATGAGCCTCCCCTATTTTCTTGTTGTTTGGTGACAGTAATCTTTTCCAAGGCAAGAGAGGGGACAAGGGTCATCACTTTCTTTAGAAAGAAGACAAATGTAGAGATGGACGGTTAGGCCTACAGAGAGAAAGGAGTAATTCACAATAAATTATGATCTGGCCCCATTCCTTCCTTCAGGGTCTATGTGTAGGTGCCCTGTAAAAGAAAGGTTGTCATCGTCTGCTCTGTGACCAGAGGTTCTCTGTTTTAGAGGATTTCTGGCAGGCAGAGAAAACGAAATATGGACCTTACTTCATAGGAATGCTTAGAGCATCCATAAACTTGTTCCTGGAAATAGATCTGACAGTGCTTTTACTGGGACCCAAACAATGACCTCTAGGATAGAGAAGTATAATCTGATAACAGTAACTCTGCATGGATTACAAAAGGTAGATTGAGATACCCATATTCAACCAATAAAGAGCATTTTCTAGTTTTCAATGCAAAGTTATTTTGTACATCTATGTTACTGCTGACTTATATTTTGGAAAAAATATATGCTTATATTTGGTTTTATAGGAGTTATCTCTCTCAAAGCATATATATAAGCATAGATGATTTTTTTTTCTAGAAAATTGGGAATTAAATCAAGCTATACAGAGTGAATGAGGACACTATATCTTTGAACAATGAGGTTTTTGGAATTAATCTTGTCAAGTCTTTTAATCATTGGGCTTCTTAGGAGAAGTTGCTCTGTTGGCCAATTGCCATTCTGGCTCATGATCCAGTGAGAACTTGAGTGACTTTCAAAAGGCTAGATATTAATACAAAGACGTGGCATTTGAAAGAATATCAGTTTTGTATTAAATAGATTGTTTTATTTCTATAATAGATTTAATTGTATAATTTTAGTGAAGATAAAACATCAAATAAGAACCAAAATAATTTACTTTCTTTAAAGTTTACTTAAAAAAAAAATACCATTATGAGCAGTAATACATAATGCTTAATTCATTTCTCCAACTCAGAATTACTCCCTGGGAGCAAGTTAGGTCCTTGGCAAGGGCACATCAGTGTTTTTGGTCTCCAGGGTACCATTTAGTAAATTATCAGCACGGCACGATGAACGGCACCCAAGGCCCAGAAAGCATTAATGCGCCACCTTTTAGGAGGAACATTACATACGCTCTGGGGAATATGACACCATGGTCACCAATTGTATTCAGATTTATGAGCTGAAGAGCTCACACTCAAAATAGATTTTTGAAGAAATATTTTTTTTAAACAACTGAAGACAGATTTGTAATCTTCTTAGATATAGCAGCATGCTTGATGACTACAATTAATTATTCAACCTACTGCAGAGGTGATGGCTCAATAGAATATCCGGTTAAAATAATGGGAAGAGGGTTTCCCTTTTTTTTTTTTGGCCCTGCAATTACTATTCTCCCAGAGAAAGGGCAGCGCTTGAATTTCCCACAATTCGTAACAAATGAAGGCTGTGACCTCTTATCTATAGGCAGGAAGGTAGCTCATAAATAAAGTCCAAAACATTTCAAAATGCCAATTAGCACAGCATCCTTTGTTGAGCAAACTTACCTCCTTTCTCCTCTCAGTATGAAATGACTCTTAGAGACTGTATGTGGTTGGAATTCTCTTGCATAGAGACCCTGCTATCTTTGTTATTTTTAGGACCTAGGTTTGAAGTGGGTGGTAGTATTAGTCCATCATACGCATAAGTAAGAATTGGGAACAATTGATTATATAACAGGCATCAACGAAAAAAATAAGCCATCATTTTTATGTATATCCTTTCCCTGAGATAGGTAGACTCTTCTCTCTGCTTTGTGTGTGTGCTGTGAAGTCACGCATGTGACAGAGAGCAGGATGCTGGCCCATTTGCCCCTCCAAGTTCTGTGCCTGGTGTGTACTCACCCCTGAGATGTGGTGACAGTGTCCTCTATATTTTGGATGTCACTGGAGATGGATGCCATCTCTGAAGGGCTGTGCAATTGAGTTGACAAAGACTGACTGATTGGCATTGGGCACAAGCAGTTTTTCTGTCAAAGCCTACAAAGCATTGCTTATAAAACCACCCATGCTGACAGTTCCAGGCCAGAATTACACTTCATACTTGATCCTCACCAACATCTCCTGCTCACCAAAGTGCAATTTTCAATGTAGAAATTTCACGTATTATCTTACAGAGTAGAACAGAAGCCACCCCATGCCCACATTTAAATTTCATGCCATCAACGGGCACCTTTCTGTATCAGCCAAAGCCTCAAAACTTCCCTGTGCCAAAATGGGTCACCAATGATGATATTTTTAGTGTGGTATTTCAAGACAGTGACTTTTATCGAGGCTATGACACAGCTGAATCCAAAAAGTAAAACCTAGGCAGGAAACGAGCTCTCTCCAGAGAAGCCAGTGCATGGTTGCAAAGGGAAGTTCCCATGAACAGAGAAAAGGGATGTGAGGAATTTTAATAGATTTCTTTTTTTCAAATAATTTGTGATGTACATCGGTGTGCCACCAAGATCCGGTCCATGCATTGTTAAAAATCTAGTGTGCTGATGCCAAATAATAATAATGCACATTTCCTATGAATATTTTAAATCCTGTTAAACGCGTGTTAATAAAAGATGTTTGTTCCAGCCAACTTGGTCAGTGTAGTGTTCGACTATTTGCAACCAGATAAATACAAACAACATGATTTTTTTTAATGTGCTGCTGGCAGTCCAAGCACCTAGCAAGTCTGCAGCCTGCAAAAATGCATCAAGATTGGGTTGGACTTGCTAGCACGTGCTTATAAAATGAAGATACTTGCCGAGCACCTGAAAATGTTGATATCTTTAAACCAGAGATAACTGTCAGTCCTGAATATACTGTATTATTCTTTCTCTCTCTTATGTGTTTACAATTGTTCTCTATGCTGTCTATGCATGAAGGAATTGTAGTTGGCAGTGAGGCCAAGTTTCTTCAAATCTCAGCTTCAATATGGATACACTCTTTTGCCTACCAAAATACTGCCTTGTGTGTAAAATAGGAGATAACCTACTTTTTAAAAAAATGTGGATTCCCTAGACCAGTGTTGTTCAACTTTTTCTATCTTATGGCACACTTCAACTTATAAACTTCTGTGGCACACTTAAATGATGTTGTTCAAAAAAAAATTAAAAACGAAAAATGTGCTTACTATGCTTTGAACTTCTTTGGAAAATAATTTAATTAATGATTTTAAAAACTTTGAGTGGCACACCTATGTGGCACGGCACATCAGTTGAAAATCGTCACCTGCCCTAGACCAATAAAAAAGTCAGACAATCTCTTTCTCTCAAAGTTTTCCAGATAGAAGATTGAAATATGGGGGCAGCGCTTGTGGCTCAGTCGGTATGGCGCCAGCCCCATATACTGAGGGTGGCAGGGCCCCATATACCGAGGGTGGCAGGTTCAAACCCGGCCCCTGCTGAACTACAACCAAAAAATAGCCGGGTGTTGTGGCGGGTGCCTGTAGTCCCAGCTACTCGGGAGGCTGAGGCAAGAGAATCGCGTAAGCCCAGGAGTTGGAGGTTGCTGTGAGCTGTGATGTCACAGCACTTTACCGAGGGCCATAAAGTGAGACTCTGTCTCTACAAAAAAAAAAAAAAAAAATGGAAATGTGAAGAATTTGGTTGCTTCAGTCATCTTAATGACAAACATATACGGCACATATAAGCAATTAGATAGACAAATAAAATTGAATTAGTTTTCTAAAATTCACTTCTCTACCTCCAAAAACAAACCTCTAAAAACTTGAGTTCACTCTAGATTGAACTATTTTATTACCATATATTTTTAAAATTTTGATCATTTCTCAAATTTATGGTTTGAAATTCCACATTTATATTTTTAACCGTTCACTTAAGAGGCATTATTAAATCTGTTGGAATTGAACGGTTTATTCAGTAGGCTTACTTAGTTTTTCATGAATTCATTATTCTGCTAACAGACTGATTGTTCATGAAGTTTGACCAGAGTGTGATAGGAAGATATGTCTTATTATCTACACAGGGAGACTTTAAGTAGAGTCATATGCTGTGTAGAGACGTTTTGGTCAATGACAATTCAGTTCTGCACCAGTGTCCTGGAAGATAATGACATATTTTTACTGTACCTTCTTTACATTTAGATATGTTTAAATAGACAAATACCTACCTATCTGTGACAACTGCTTACACGCTGGGGTGTCCAAACGTTTTTTCTTTTCTGTCACACATTGGAAGAATAAGCGTTGTCTTGAGCCACGTATTAGATACACAAAGACAAACAAAAGCCGATTAACAGAAAAAAGTCCCTTGTATACTTTTCATGATATCTAATACCACAGATAAGCCAAAAAAGTCCTCACAAAATCAGCATGTGGCCCATGGGCCGCAGGTTGGACACGCCTGGACAGTGTTCAGTACAGTAACACACTGTATAGATTTCTAGCCTAGGGTCAATAGGCTATATCATTTGGGTTTGTATGAGTGATGTTCACATAATGAAATTGCCTAATGGTACATTTCTTAGTACAGATTCCTTGTTAAGCAGCACACGGCTATATCACTAACATGCTGTACTTGTTGCTTTAGATCATGTTATTTTTCCCACATTTATAATTGCATTGTGAACAGGGCATGGGCTGATGAGGGAAATTATCCTAGCATCTGGGTTGTACGTCACTTTTCCTGTCAACAGCTCTCATTCATCTTTCAGTACTCACACCAGTTTATAAGGAACCAACGTTATTTCAGAGTAAGACAGAAAGACATTACAATGTCATTTAAAATCAGGACCCAAGAGAACATGCTTCTTTCTCTTTTGTTGCCTGGCACAGTTCTGTTCCTTCCTCAAGCTCCAGCTCAAATTCACCTCTTTTGTTGCCTGGCACAATTCTGTTCCTTCCTCAAGCTCAAGCTCAAATTCACCTCCTGTGTGAGGCCTTCCCTGCTTATTGCTCCTTTAGAATCTTGGTTTGTTTGGACTCGTGTGTCATTAATATGTTTTTCTGAATTGTAACTTTCCAACACCTAGGACTTGTCTTTCTTTTATATCACATATCTGCATTACAGGTGCATGGTAGAAAATCTGATATAGGGCAGTTGCCTCCAAGTTGTTAGTGGAAGTACTGATTCAAAAGAGAGTTTGATCTTAGTAAATCCATGAAGACTCAATCACGCAAATATTAACTATGTACCAAGAACTGAAAGCACCATGAAATTTATAGGTATGAATAAGACACTTGAGGCTTATTCCCTTGAGGCATCCATCATCTGGCAAGAGGCACTCATGGTCGAACCATAAAGTATACAGAGCCAGCCCCCAGGTGAGGCATGTCGGGAAAGCCTGCCCAAGGAAAAGACCCAGAGAGGAAACTGGAAATGATTTTTACCTGAAGTTCACTTTAATATTAAATTTTAAATTTGGGCCGTGCCTGTGTTTCAAAGAGTAGGGCGCTGGCCCATATACCAAGAGTGGTGGGTTTAAAGCTGGCCCGGCCAAACTGCAACAAAAAACAGCTGGGCGTTATGGTGGGCACCTGTAGTCCCAGCCACTTGGGAGGCAAAGGCAAGAGAATCTCTAAAGCCCCAGAGTTGGAGGTTGCTGTGAGCTGTGACTTCACGCACTCTACTGAGGGTGACAGGGTGAGACTCTGTTTCTAAAAGAAGAAAAAAAGAATTTCAAATTTACTTCATCACTATTAGTCCAGGAGAAGGTGAAAAAAGCAATTGCTGTTTGTGGTGTCTATTGACAAATTCTGCTGGTGGTTCCAGACTCAAGTGTGAGATGAGGGAAGTGAGGAGGAGAGGCGAATACAGCAGAGGAAACCCCCCAGAGCAGTCCTCATTCTTTCCCGAGTCAGAGGCAGGCTGTCCATTTGATTCGACACTGGCCACATTGGGGAGGTCAATGAAAGTTCTAATTAGAAAGGCCTTTGCTCGCCCCAAACCACATGCTATTCAAAATGAATGTTTCAAAACTATTAAGAAATGAGTATAATTGCGATGGATTTCTTACGTAGTTCAATGTAAGCATTTCACATTGTATATTGAAGCAGTACCCTGAACCCCATAAATGCATCAATGTACAAAGTCATGATTTAATAAAAAATAATTTTAAAAAATGAATACAGGAATAAATAGAAATAGAATTCAAAAAGGGGAAAATTGTTCTTATTTGCACAACCTTTAGTAAGAATAAAACACTTGAGTCCATGTGACAGATGGGGAAGTAAATATGTAATCTGAAATTTAATAAATTGATCAAGATAATTCTAGAGTAGAATTTTCCAAATCATTTTATAAGGGCATGTGTGCCCTTTAGAATACCAAATTTTTTTTTTATTTTTTATTTTTTTTGAGGCAGAGTTTTACTATGTTGCCCTTAGTAGAGTGCTGTGACATCACAGCTCACAGCAACCTCAAACTCTTGGGCTTAAGTGATTCTCTTGCTTCAGCCTCCCAAGTAGCTGGGATGACGGGCACCCACCACAATGCCCAGCTGTTTTTTTGTTGTAGTTGTCATTATTGTTTAGCAGGCCCAGGCCAGGTTCGAATCCTCCAGCCCTGGTATATGTGGCTGGTGCCGTAACCACTGAGCTACAGGTGCTGAGCCCAAAATCTTGAAATGGATATCTCCAGGCAAACACCTTTTCATGATTAGTGCATTTTAGAATTTAAAGTTTCAACGTGAATCGTTAAGCGAGTTCTATGCAAGAGAAAAATTTTAATATTTTAAACAGTAATGCTTTAAAATTAGGATGGGCTGTATTTATATGAAGAGGTTTTATTTTATGAAGAAATATGAACTACATGTTTCAGCTGTGCTACCTAATGATTTTGCTTTCTCTATGCAAATATCTTTTCCATTTGCTTTATATATTATACTCTGAATGCTGACATGTTTATCCTATCCAACAGTGATGCAGTATCTATTTTACACATAACAGAAGTCCCATGATCAAAAGTAGCATATGTGAGCTGCTGATTTCGAGAACAAAATGGCTCAGCCTGTTTGCCACTATATGCTTTGTCTTCTGTTGCATAGATTTTTCTCCCCAAATTCTTGAATTTTCAGAATTAGCATAAATAGATATTAATGATTTTTATATTTTATTTTTATATTGTGAGATCAAAAGGAATTTATTCAAGCTAAATATGACTGACAGAAAACCCCTTGAAATATAGATTGATTAAAGAAAGATTCCATCCACCTTGCCTCAGTTTTCTTCCTGAGCTCCTAAATCAGCTCTGAGCAGAGAAAGCTCACAGCTCTTCCAAATGTGGAGCATCAGTAATTTCTATTTCTTACATCTTTCAGTTAAAGAATGAGGCTGAAGGGCAGCGCCTGTGGCTCAGAGGAGTAGGGCACCGGCCCCACATGCCTAGAGGTAGCAGGTTCAAACCCAGCCCTGGCCAAAAACTGCAACAACAACAACAAAAAGAATGAAAGTGAAAGTAAGGAGAAATCAAGCCTTTTCTAGCCTTTCCTATGTTTACTTTAAGAAATTAATAAAAAATAATTTTTATCATAGCTACTTTATTATTATTGCTTCAATATTTTTGAGTGCTTGTTATGTGCAAGTCCCTCTGGTAGGAACCATATTCTCTCATTCCCTAGAAATGCTATTTCTCAGCTGTTCACTAAACATTTTAGAAAACTATTTTTGTTCTTTAGCTTTGAAAAGACTGAGTTGTCAATATTTGAAAATGCTCAGTAGACCATGCAAGAGGATCCAGTGATAATTGCCACATATTGATATTTAATAGCATAAGCTTAGTTTTAAGAGGTTCAAATCTTAAATTCCTGAAGAGTTTAAGAACCCGAAAGAACTAGTTATTAACAAAAAAAGATGGGTGTATATGATGGTTTTCTATAGCATTTTATATAGCACCTGTCTGTAGAAGAACATTCTGTAATGCTAAAACAATACATACATTCTTTTAATTGTGTTATCTTATTTTTAAAACATCCCCCAAACCCCAGTTTTCCAAGATTGATGAAATAAGTAAAAAGGAGAGGAAAGACAGCTCTGGATCTGAAAGATCTCCCAAGGAAGTCAGGGGGAAGCCTGTTTTATAAATTCTGCTTATAAACACAGTTGATGAGCCATATTTGAAAAAATTCAGATAAAAAGTTTCGTGCAATTATTAGAAGTGATTTTTTTTTGCCTTTATGAATGCTCACAGTAATACATTTTATTTTCTGCCTCAAACTTTCAAGGAAGAATTTATTGGCCCTGGTTCTAGAAGTCAAAACATTGTTCTAAATTTATTCTCTACTGCTTTGGTCCCAGGAGAAATGGAGAAAAATAGTTCCCAAATATTGGTTCTCGTATTTGGTAGATTACCAAATAATATCCTTTCAATTCTAACAGCTTTCTAGACTTCATTAAATAATGGTGCCTATGTTACAAAGTCAATTTTCTTACTCACCAGTTGTCAAGAAGCTGAAAGTTCACTTTGTAAAAACATGCCATGCCCATTTTTAATATTTGTTTTGAAATACAACCATTGTACCTTCTTCATTATCACAAGATGGATATTTCTTTTTCTTCATTTTATAGGTCCTCTTACATTTGGGTCTTTTATTATGAGCTGTCAAAAATTCTTTTGGGAAGTAGTTAGGGTATAAATAATAAATTGATAAAAGAGAAGATAGGAGCCATCACTCTATCTTCTGCTAACAGATCAGTTATGAATATCAAAAGGCTCCATTAAAAATTAGCATATAATATATTACTCGATATAATTATACACCCATGTATTTGCCACCTTGATTTTTAATTAAGGGGTAAGTTTAGAGTCTATCTATTTATGGAGTTAATATTACCAAAAAGAGCTTTTAAACTGAGTGAGTTTTTAAGTAGGGTAGTAGAGTAGAGTTGCTTTGGGGAAACTGAAAACAAACAAGAAAACTAATTGATCAGTCCTGGGAAACTGTAATTGCAAAAAGATGCAGACAGTCTGTGACAACCTCTAGTAGTTCTACACACACTCCAGTTGTAAGTCATTCAAATTATTTATCCATACACACACACACACACACCCCTGCATGTGCACACATACATTCCCAATATACGTGCCAGAGTATAAAACTAAATAAGCATACCCCTCTGTGAACAATTTTATTACTCTATTTTAGGCTGGGGCTGAACTTTTGAAGCTGATGAGCAAAATAGTTTCCCATAAAAGATAATTTCATTTGCCAAAATGAAACTACTTTCCGTTATTAATGCCATAATGAAATGGTTTGAAATATGAATCTGTGATCTGAACAGAAAGGATGCTCCCGTTCCCGGCTCCAGGAGGGAGTTCTCTAAACAA